>NW_026975406.1:0-63389 GCF_030014295.1 Loxodonta africana | reverse complement strand
CATGGACCTCAAAACCCTGCCCCTGCTTCCCTGACCTTCGAAGGTCAGGGGCCTCTTTTAACCTTCTGATGACATATCCTGCCTAAGAACTTGGAATACAGACAAGGGCAAGTCAAGGGTCAGTACTGGAGAAGCATCAACGATATGTCACATTTAATCCAGGGCATAAAAGAGAGTTAAAAGAACATCTAAAGAACAATATCAAAGCTAAAAAAATGGGAATCCTAGTGAAAATCACCAAGAGCTCAGTAAAGAGGTGCTAAAACAATTATGAACGAGACACAAGAAAAATAAACTGGCAACAGCAAATCCGGGAAGGACAAGACTCTAGGAGAAAATGTAAGTCAATTTGAGAGCCTCAGGGAGAAAATCTTGATAGCTTGCGAATGCTTTTAAGGTACCACCTTTTCCTTTCTATTTCTGTTGCGGAACCACTCATGGGTAACAATTGCCGTCAGATAACTTCTTGTGCTTTATAAAGAAATTATTCCAAAGGGGAGGAGAAAAAAAAAAAAGAAGAAAGATAAAAGTATATGCCTGTCTTACATGAAAGTATGGGTTAAACTTCATATTTAACTAAGAAATGCCATTTTGGGGTCATTTAAATGAGAGAATGAACTCAATTTTATTGAACAGACACTTCAGAAGATATTTTACAAACATTAGCTAGTAATTCTTACAACGTTATGATATAATTACTAACCCTGTCTTAAAAACAAAAACAATCGATGTCAAGTCTGTTCCGGCCCCACGTGTGTCAGAGTAGAACTGTGCTCCATAAAGCTTTCAATGTCTGCGACGTTTCAGAAGTAGATCCCAAGGACTTTCTTCTGAGCTCTTCTGAGTGGACTCAGACCACCGGTCTTTCAGCTAAACACTTAATCATTTGCTCTACCTAGGCAGTTTAACTTCATCTGACTTGTAAGTAAAATGAGGTCATTTGAGGTTAACCGGATTTCCAAGTCTTTTGGATAGTGTTTGGACTCTTTCCACAATGCTATTTTGATCCTTTACATGATTGTGAAATAACAGAAATGCAGGGATGACCCTGGGCCACATTATAAAAATTGTCTTTGTTTCTTCCTCTATCATCTGGAAAATTTTCTTCACATTAAGCTCTTCCTTGATTCTCATCTTTGTAGGCAACCCATCCTCACTTAGTTCCTTTTGCCAAAGGGAAAAAAAAATTAATAATTTTATTCCCACCAAAGTAAATATGTTACTTATATTTGGAAAAGAAGTGTGATTGTTAGGATAGCAATCAATTCAAAAGAATAAACAGTGAATGATAAAATTTGAGATGATATGGGACACAGATCGATAGAAAACTTTAAGACTCAAGTCACACAAAGGGGTTGGCTGAGTATTTCCTCTGTCTGGTATGAGTCAGAATCCACTCAATGGCAATGGATTATGGTATGAGAATAGCTTCCTTGAAGAATAAATACTGGTTCTTCACAGTAACTTTTCCCATATTATGTACTCAGATATTAATCATGTTTTTAAGAAAAAGGACTGTTTGATCAAATAGGCTGAAGATCAAAGAAGAACTGACAACTTTGAATTACGGTGTTGGTAAGGAATATTGAATATACCATGGACTGCCAAAAGAATGAAAAAATCTGTCTTAGAAGAAGTACAGCGAGAATGCTCTTTATAGCCAAGGATAGTGAGACATTGTCTTACATACTTTGGACGTGTTATCAGGAGGGACCAATCCCTGAGGAAGGACTTCATGCTTGGTAAAGTAGAGTGTCAACAAAAAGGAGGAAGACCTTCAATGAGATGGACGGACACAGTGGCTACAACAATGGGCTCAAGCATAGCGACGATTGTGATAATGGTGCAGGACCAGGCAGTGTTTCACTTTGTTGCATAGCGTCACTATGAGGGAATCGACTTGACGGCACCTAACAACAACAACTTGTGTATTTACTTTTTTTTTTCTTAACATATGTCTATTCTTCCATGTTCTACATACTGTACCGCTGCTGCTGTTGTTAGTTGTTGTCAGATCGGTTTCAACTCATGTTGACCCTGTATGTGCACAGTAGAACTGTTCCATAGGGTTTTCAAGGCTGTGACTTTTCGGAAGCAGATCACCAGGTCTGTCTTGTGAGGAGCCTCTTGGACAGGTTCAAATGGTCAACCTTTCTGCTAGTTGTGTATCACTTAGCCATTTGCACCTCCCAGAGATTCATGTACTATACAAATCAGAAGTACAGAAAGGTCAAAGTTTTCTTACTGGTTATATTCTAGTTAGGTGCAGATAAATAATAAGCAAATGAAAGCTAAATGAAAGATATAATCAGATAATGACAAATGTGATAAAGGAAATAAAAGAAGGTTTTTTTTTTTTAGTGTCATGGGGCTTGAAAACAAATAAAGAAGACTGAAGAAGAATTGATGCCTTTAAATTATGGTGTTGGTGAAGAACATTAAATACATCGTGGGCTTCCAGAAGAACAAACACATCTGTCTTGGAAGAAGTACAGGCAGAATGCTCCTTAGAAGTGAGGATGGTGAGACTTTGTCCTATGTACTTAGTACGTGTTATCAGGAGGGACCCGTCCGTGGAGAAGAACATCATACTTGGAAAAGCAGAGGGTCAGCAAAAAAGAGAAAGACCTTTAAGGAGTTGAACTGACACAGTGGCTGCAAGAGTAGGCACAAATAAAGAAACTATTTTGAGAATGATCCAGGACCGGGCAGTGTTTCGTTCTGTTGTATATAGGCTCACTATGAGTTGGAACTGGATCAACAGCACCTAACAACAACAGTGTGATAGAGAGGGATTGGATGCATATGTGAATAGTCATTAATATAACAGCTGAGTTAGAATTTTCAAGAATTTACTATATAGAAACTCATATTACTCTCTCCCCATTCTTCCCCACCAAGAGAAGTTGATTCTAACCCATATCTAAACGGCTCTGGTGACCATGGGGTAACTTCAGACCCCATGTCTGATGGGGTAATATCAGACAATTTGTAAAAAATGATTCTACAGCAAAAATAAGTCTATGGATAATCTTTGAGGATTAGATTCTGAAAATTGAAATAATCATCCTAACTCTGATAACCTTATAAGGTGTTGAAGATAAAAAAGTTAATGTAAATGAAATCACTTTATAAGATGGAGAAGGAATGAAAATTGTAACCTATTATTCCAAAAATAGAAAAACAATATTAATTGAAAATGCCATTTATTAATAAATTAGAAAAAATTAAATATATTTTTATGCCCGGGTACAAATTTTCTGACCCTGATGGTGGCCCTCCAGGAACAGATATTACTTCTGTGTGGGAGGTCGAATCCAGAGATGGGATTTGACTCAGGTTCCTTCCTGTTGCTATATTCTAACTATTTAAAATTGTGGCCATTCTGTAATTGAGATACACATCACAGTGCATGAACAAATGACTGAATTGTTAACATTGTGGTCTAGGTTTCTGCATGTTGGCCTGGTCTTAGTGACATTCTGCTTCTGAGAACACCCTATTATTAAGGTGGGTGAATGGGAATTCACTGGGGTGGGGATTAGCCTCTGTCAGTGGAGATCTAGCCTCGAGGGCTACAACTGAATGGTATAAATCTGTGCCTTGTCACAGCTGTTCAAACATGCCCTCTGCCCTCTTATATCCCAAAGGAGAGCATTGGATCCATGATGTATCTTCTGAGAAACTGAACAAAAACAGTTTCTACTTTGATCTTAACATACAATCCGCTGAGATTCAAAAGAGACCTGAATGATTCAGTAAATTCTCTGCTTGGCTCCCTCGTCAGCAATCCTTTTTAATTGGAAAGAATATAAATAAATCCCTTGGTAAAACAGAATGTACACTTCTTCATTAGATTCATAGATACCTACAACTTCTGCTTTAAATCTCTCTTCAAAAGCAATAAAAATCGTAGTTCGACAAATTTGACCAGTATTTAATGATTGGATGGCTTTTCTCCATTTATATCCTGGACAGCTTACTTCCACAGTAAGAAAAACTAAGCTGGAATCATTTCACCTGGTTCTTGGACTCTCTGGAGAAGTTGCTTTATGCGAACGAATCTTGGGTGAGATAAGATCTTGGATTAGACTTGAAATGATTAGAGTCTTTATTTCTACAACTTTCCACTTTTGACCAACTCTAAAAACTAAGCTCTAAGTGTTAACTTTATTAATGTATTCTTTTTCCTAAAATTAGTGATGTTTAGAGGGTAATGCTTAAATTTTAGATTGACAGTTTTAATTTAGGAATGAGCTGAATTTTTGTATTTCTTTATAGGTAAAACAAAACAACTACAAAATTTTCTTATAAGCAGGTTTACCTCTAGGAATGACGGTGGTGGTGGTGACAGTGGTGATGGCAATGACAAAGATAGCAGTGGTGGCAGTAGTAATGATTGTGGTGGTGGCAGTGTTGGTGATGATACTGGTGTTGGTGGTAATGGCAGTAGTAGTTGCAGTGTTGGCGAAGACAGTGGTGACCACAGTGATGAAGGTGGTGGTAGTGGTGGGGACTGCCTTGGTAATGCTGGTGGTTTGGTGACGGTGAGGATAGAGGTAATTTAGGAGCATTCTGTGGAAACACTGAGAAATTATTGTAGATTCCAATACCAAAAATTAAAACATTATTGCCACTTCCGTTCTACAAAATTCTGCTGGAGTTAGTTACAAACCCACAAATTTGCCATTAATTTTTATGAAAACAAAGCAAAACATGGGGTAATATATGCACTAAAGAGGTTACTTTAAAGTACTTTAACGGTAAGAGAAAAACCTAGCTTGATACTCAGGAAGCTTCAGAGCTACAAGTCCACTGACTATATAAAACTGACAGTCCAAGTGCAATCACTAGAGCCATCTAGGTACTTAGATTTCGATGGAGGTATTATATATAGCCCAGGTGAATTCAGAAAGAAATATCAGCTCCAGAGTCCAGCTTCCTGGATTCAAAAGCAGGCTATATTATGCAGTAACTCTGTGGACTCAAGGAAGTGAACAAGTCACTATGCTTAATAAATGTTATTGTTATTACAGTTATTATTTTGAGATGAGTACATCGATTATTGACAAATCTACTTAGAGAAAGAATAATTGTCCTTTATGAAAGGAGTTTAAATGTTTACTTACTAAAAATTCTTCTGAATTATATTCTGATATAGAATGCATGCTTCTATAATAATAAAAATAATACAAATGAAAAGGAATTGATATAAACAAGAAAGACAAAACTGATAGAAACATAAAAGCTGTCTAATACCTTATTGTCAGGCATGACCATTTTGTAAGGAGAATTTACCAATATCTTTTTTTTTTATCCAAGTGGATCCCTGGTGGCACAGTGGATAAGAGCAACAGCTGCTAATCAAAAGGCTAGCAGTTCAAATCCATCAGCCGCCCCTTGGAAAACGTTTGGAGTAGTTCTACTCTGTCCTGCAGTGTTCTGAGTTGGAATCAACTTGACGGCAATGGGTTTGGTTTGGTTATCCAAGTGTAAAATGTTCCTATCCTGTGATTTTACAATTCTATTGCAGAAACTCACTTTACAGAAATACTTAAATCTATTGCTATATATCTTTACCTGTATCTATATTGTTATAACCTGGCCCAGTTGCTGTCTAGTTGATTCTGACTAACAGTGACCCTAAAGGACGTGGTAGAACTGCCTCACAGGGTTTCCAAGGAGCATCTGGTGGATTCCAACTTACCATCTTAGCTCTTAACCACTGTGCCAAAACTCATAGCAACCCTGTAAAACAGAGTAGAGCTGCCCCTATAGAGTTTCCAAGGAGCACCTGGAAACTGTTCAGCAGCTGCAGGTCTGAACCACTATGGAACCAGGGTTTCCCTGATATAGTCATAGATATATCAATACAAGACATTCACTGTAGCATTGTAGCAGCAGAAAATTGGGAATATTATAAATCTCCTTATACTGACCTGGAATGTTGTCAATGATAAATCATTGATTAAAATTCAATGTACAGTGCATTTGCATACATGATGCCAGCAATGTTTATATAAATTTATATTATTAAAATGCATTTATAAATATGCAAATTCAATATTTCTAAATAAAAATGCAAATCTGGAAGGATAAATGACTTTTAGCTAATTACACAGCTAAAAAGCGTTCCAGAAGTCGAAATTAGAACCTGATGTACATAACTCTAAGACCTTAGCTTTCTGTTCTGCCCTGAACCATGTCTCTTATCCCTCCTTCTGGGTCTTTGCACATGCTGTCCCCCTGCTGGGAATAGCCTTTGTCTAGCTTTAAAACTTCAATAATTTACTTTTCTTTCATTTCTTCAGTTATCACTTATTTCTTTGTCATTATTTTAAATTTACTAGGTCTGCCCTTATTTAAGGAAACAAGCCACATCTGATGCTTTTTATTGTTCAAATTTGCAGCATCCTCTGAGTTTTTAAAATACTTGTTGTCTGCTTAAATAATTAGGGAATAAGAGGGAAGTGGACTGACAAAGAAAAAGAAAAATGTTAACTAAGATTGTCCCTTTCTTCATTTGAGCGGTCTTTCGAAAATGTTCTTCAGTGAACCATTGTGGAAAGAGAAAAGAAATATCACAAAAGTAGCTGAGGGTTGTGATTCAGAGCTGAATTGGAAATTTGGGGTATGGTTTGATCCTTGATTATGGCTGAAGCAAGTCTAGAAATACAAATGTTTACCGACTAAAGCTGATAGCTGTCATCATTGAGTCTGACTGACAGAGAAATAATAGCCAGTCCCTGATATCAAATCCACTCTCAAGCCTGGAGAAAGGGCTAATACTAGTATTCTCTATTCAGTTCAGAGTTCACTGCCGTTTCCTTTTGTTCTATAAAATATCATTAATTGTATTGGTGCCCACTTCATCTTTAGTAATCTATTAAGAACCTTGAGAAATGTGAAGTCCCAGGTGATACAGTTTATGGCCTCGGCTGCAAACCAAAAGGTTAGAGGTTTGAATCCACCCAGAGATACCTCGAAAGAAAGGCCTGGCAATCTATTTCTGAAAAATCAGCCATAGAAAACCCTATTGCTCACAGTTCTACTCTGACATTCATGGGGTCACCATGAGTCAGAATCTACTCCATGGCATCTGGTCTAGACTTTGGTTGGCAAGTAACTGTCACTATGTTGAGAGCATTATGAATTTCCCCTGAGATTCATTCTGTCAGAGATATGTGAGAAATAAAGCTGTCCAGCTTCCACTAGAATCCACAGGTATCTTTTAAAAATGTAAGCCTGATTTATAATTCAGGCTATTTACAATTAAGAAATTATAATACTCTTTTGTTTTATACTCTCCCTTGGTTTCCCATTGCCCTCAGAAATTCCTTGCCTTGTCCTAAAATTCTCTGGTTTACCTGGTTACTGCCTCTACCTCTCCAAACACACATTGAGCCAAATGAATGACGCCAAATAGTCACTAACTATAAACACTATGTTGCTTTTTTAGATTTTCCGACTCTCAGCCAGCGCTCATATCAGTACCTGGTAAATGCGAAACCAAAACAATGTGACTGAATTCATTCTTTTGGGTCTTACGAAAAACCCAGAGCTGAGGAAAATATTTTCTGCTGTGTTTCTAATCATGTATGTTGTCACCATGTTGGGAAACCTACTCATTGTGGTAACTATGACTGCAAGTCAGAGTCTGAGGTCACCTATGTATTTTTTCCTTACTTCCTTGTCCCTCATGGATGCCATCTTTTCTTCTGTCGTCGCCCCCAAGATGATTGTGGATTCCCTCTCTGAGAGCACTACCATCTCCCTCAAAGGCTGTATGACCCAGCTCTTTGCAGAACATTTCTTTGGTGGAGTGTCAATCATCCTTCTCATTGTGATGGCCTATGACCACTATGTGGCCATCTGTAAGCCCCTGCACTACAGGACCATCATGAGTTCTCGGATGTGCTGCCTGCTGCTGGGAGGGGCCTGGGTGGGAGGATTTTTGCATGCAATGATACAGCTTCTCTTCATGTACCAAAAACCTTTCTGTGGTCCCAATGTCATTGATCACTTTATGTGTGACTTGTTTCAGTTGCTGACACTGGCCTGCATGGACACCTGCGTCCTGGGCCTCTTGGTCATCCTCAATAGTGGGGTGATGTGCGTGACCATCTTTCTTATCCTCATTGTCTCCTACATGATCATCCTCTGCTCTTTGAAGTCTTATAGCTCTGAAGGATGGCGCAAAGCCCTGTCTACCTGTGGCTCCCACCTCACAGTGATTGTCTTGTTCTTTGTGCCATTTGTTTTCTTGTACGTAACACCTGTGGCCACTTATCCCATAGACAAGGCAATGGCTATGTCGGAGTCTATCATCACACCCATGTTAAATTCCTTGATCTACATCCTGAGAAGCACAGAGGTGAAAAATACCATGAAGAAACTTTGGATGCAATGAGAGACTTTAGATGGCAAGTAACTGTCATCATGCTGAAAACATTATGAGTTTCTCCTAAAGAGAAGTCATTCTTTCCAAGATGTGTGAGAAATAAAACAGCCCAAGTTCCAGAAGAATCCAGAGGGATCTTTTAGAAATACAAGTCTGATTTATTGTTTAGGATATTTACAACATAGAAATTATGATACTGATTTTCAAGGTTTCTTTTCTTCCTCCTAATCTCATCCTTGTGGTGGTTACCCTTTCCCCTTTAGCCTTCCCCAGGTCAGTCCTTTTACCTCACTACTGGAACTCCATTATCAGATCTAAGAGCTATAATTCATTTTGTAGTTTTTCCTGTTTACAGGTAAAGTTTAACTATACAAACTTTTGTCCATAAAATGTACCTTTCACATGTGTGCACACAAGTTATTTCTCAAATTCGAGTACTGTGTAAGCCCTTCCTAAGGAGAAATCAGTTCTTTTGAATTTCGGCAATGATACGAATCATGATTTCACATTTCTAATGTAACGAGGTGTTAAGATTGAAATTTTGGCTACACATGATAAGTGAAATTACAAAGTGCGTTCCAGATCACACCATACCTGCTACTACAGTGAAGGCAGTGAATGATGAAGATAAGAACCCTCACAACTAAGTAAAGAATATGAAACCTGGTCAGTATAAACTGGAAGAGTGGTTTGTGAGAACAGCTTTGGATGTAGAGAATTCCCCTGCCCCACCATGGGAGTAGAGGTATGCCTGCCTCTCATGTCGGTACTCGTTTCTCTGATGTTTCTGTGGAAGGACATGTTTGGAGTTACCTACTCTGCCATTTGGCTGACATCACCTCCTACTTTAATTTTTAATTGTCTGTCAACCAGAGGTCATAGTACCTTAAAATTCCAGTCAAGTACCTTAAAATTTGTTTGTATTTGTGAGTGTGTGTGCATTTACACATACATGTGTACGTGCATGCTGAAAGGGCACTTCTAGAGAGTGCTATTCTGACAGACTAGCATATGATCCTCCACATTGGTGGCTGCAGGGACTGAGATCAGAAAAATCTAGGCAGAAAGAGAGACTTAGTGGTATCAGCACAGGATTGCCCAGTAGGGCAGGCTCAGCTACAGGTGTCCAATGTATCATCTTCAAGGAGCATCCTATCAAATGCTCATACTGGCAAAATGACAATCTGAATTCTGCAACTTTCCAGTCTCCTACAGATTGGCTCATGTTGACCAAATTCATATGGTACTAGAAAAAGATTTGTAAAAGGAATTTGGTGGACACACATGCACACGATTATCCTGTGATTAGTCAGCACATTTCTTTCTGGAGAAAAATGTCTACAAGAAGTTAAATTACCAAGTGAAAATGGTCAGGTGTTGATAGAATCCAAGTAAGGCTCATTATAGGTTGTTTACAATGGTTATGAGCTTTAAGTACTCATAGTCTAATGCAGTCCTCTCAGAATATTAAATGTGTATATAATGGACCAATAACATGTTGATATACATTGACTGCTTCCTGTTAGGACTGTTTCCTGTTAGGAGTATTTCACCTTTCCTGTCCATGTAACAAAAACTAATGTGTTAAGGAAGTGTAAATTAAATACACCATATTTATCAGCTGAAGTCATAATTTGCTACGCCATAACTTTTTCATGGCATTTTTCACTTCTGCATTCCTCAGTATATATATCAGAGGGTTGAGAAAGGGTGTCCCAATTGTATAAAACACAGCCACCATCTTGTCCACTGGAAATGTAGCTGGTGGGTGTGTGTACATGAATATACATGGACCAAAAAACATGACTACCACAATAAAATGGGAGATGCAGGTAGAAAGAGCTTTTCACCTTCCTTCTGCACTGTGGTTTCTCAGAGAGTATCAAATGACAACATAGGATATAAGCAAGAGCGTGAAACTCATCATGCATATGGCCCCACTATTGGACACAGCAGCAAACTTATCACATAGTGTCCATGCAGGCAAGTTTCAACAAGGGCTGCAAGTCACACAAATAGTTATCAATCACATTGGGACCACAGAAGGACAATATCAAAGCCAAGGAAATCTGTATTGAAGAATGGATACAAGATCCCACCCAGGCCAGAATCACCAGCACACCACAGACACCTGCTCATGGTGGTTGTTTATATTGCAGCAGCTTTCAAATGGCCACATAGTGATCAAAAGCCATGAGGATGAGCACAAATATCTCCATACACCCAAAGAAATGGGCTGCAAAGACCTGAGTCATGCGCTCACGGTAGGAAATGGTCTTCTTCTAGGATAGAGCATCCGCAATCAACCTGGGTGCCGTAGTTGTAGAAAAGCAGACATCAGCAAAGGACGGGTAGAATAGGAAAAAGTACTTGGGACTCCCAAGGGTATGACTTGTCTTAATAGTCACCACAATGAGAAAATCCCCCAGCAGAGTCAAAAGGTAAAGAATCAAGAAGATTCCAAATATTGCTTTCTGCTTTTCAGCATCCTGTGTCAACCCAAACAGAATGAATTCGGTCACACTGTTATTCATCACTATGTAAGTGGCTGTAGGTGGGATGAATTTGACAAAGGTTTAATCTGCAGAGAGAAAAAAAGTGACATTTTGGGAAAATCATTTGGCTAAACTCTGAATTAATTGGTTCTGTTCCATGTTCTGTTACCTCCAATTACCTTTGGCGTGCACCAAAATTCCCCAGGAATCTTTGTAAATCTACAGATGCACAGACCTCTCCCAGATTTATCTGTTGATTCATTTAGAAACTGTCTGATTGGCCCAGCACTTTTGTATTTTTTGAATAAAAAAATTATATATATATATATATGCCTCCTTTACAAACTTTGATTTTTTACCAAGACTGAGAACTATAAAACTTGTTCTTTCCCTGGGCAAGTGACTTAACTGCTTTGAAACTTGGCCTTCATATGAAAAATGAAGTACCAATATCTGCTCTACCTTATTCTGAGTTATCATGAGAATTTAAAAAAAGATTTACACACAGACATTTACATGACTATGTGTTTGATGGAAACCCTGGTGGCGTAGTGCTTAAGTGCTACGGCTGCTAACCAAAGGGTCGGCAGTTCAAATCCGCCAGGCTCTCCTTGGAAACCCAATGGGGCAGTTCTACTCTGTCCTATAGGGTGGCGATGAGTCGGAATAGACTTGATGGCACTGGGGTTTTTTTTATATGTTTGATGCATTATGCATCTTATCTATGTGCTTTGAAATCTGAAAAACACCATTCCAATGTAATTAAGCAATAATTTTATTGTTGGAGAATTCCTTCTTAAGAACATATTTTCAGTTCTGTTGACTCATTTTTGTGTCTATTATCCCTGGCTCTTTAGGATCTTGAGTGGTATATGCTTTACAACTAAACTGTTTTGACAATTTATCATCTATGCCTCTAGTAGTCAAGATGTGAGCTTCTCTGATGTTCATGACATAATGAATGTCTGGATGATGTTTGTCTTACTTATCTAGTGCTGCTAGGATAGAATTACCACAAATAGGTGCCTTTAACAAACAGGGGGCTAGAAGTTTGAATTCAGGGTGCTTTCTGTCTCTGTTGGCTCAGAGGAAGGTCCTCGTCTCTTTGAGCTTCTGCTCCTGGGTAATCTTCATGTGGCTTAGTATCTTTCCTCCCCTATCTTGCCTTCCCAGCTTTCTTGTTTCATCTGTTTTATCACTAATTCTGTCTCATTAACATAAAAAAGACAACCCATCCCCAAATAGGAATATAACCACAGGCATAGAAGCTAGGATTTACAACACGTTTTGGGAGGGTGCAATTCAACCCACAGCGATGCTTTTGGTTGGCATGATGGAGGGAAACTACTCTTTATCTTTGTCTTGAACTTATTCCCTTAACTTAGCTTTAAAATAGAATATTGAGCTTCTCTATCTATAAATTTGACTTGCATATACTTTCTAATATTCTAACAACCTCAGTATTGTTTTTACTCATATATAACCTTCTTTATTCTGAATTCCCCAGGATACTTCTTCTAAAAACTTTATTTGGAGATCATTAATAAAGTAAGACATTATGCAATATGTACTAGAAGAGAAGAAACCACATGCAGAGAGAAAAGCACAAATTTCTCAAGGATAGATTGAAAAAAAAAGTGAAGAATTCAAAATTATGTAAAAAGTGAGCTATAATTTTAACTGGAAAGATCCAAGTTCCAAACCAAGTTCTATTAGATGTAAACTTTCAGACTTAGAACTGAGAGGAGATATGTTAGCAGAGTGATCAATACATAGAGTCTGAAGTCACATTGTCTAGTTTCAAACCTCACCCCACTGTTCATCAGAGGTGTGACATTTAACAAGTTCTTTGATATCTCTGTGCTTTGTTTTCTTCATCTGTAAAACAGAAATAATAAAATAATATATGCTTTAAGGTTGCTGCGAAGATTAAATAACTTGACTTAATCAGATTATTAGATGCCAGTACTCAGTACCCATAATAAGAGTGGTTATTTTCATTATGATTTTCACTACTGGATTTACAAGAGAGATTTTCCATTTTTCAAGAATATTAATTCAAATTTTTTATATATCCATAATAAAGCTATACCATTGCATTAAAATATTAAGTTCCTTTGCTGAGTGGCTGAAATCATATCAGCACTGTGGATGACAATAGTTTTCTTATGATGATCAGAAGCTAGGATTGAGAGTTCTAAATATCTCTAAGACATAAAAAAGAGAAACATCAATCAAAAGTATGTAATAGCATCATTACAAGGGACCCATGATAAGAGGAAAGCAGAGATAAAACAAGATCTTGGTAGTGAACAGTTTGGAATCAAAAGCAAAGGAATGTGGGCATTTAGATGACAAGAAATGAAATAAAAAATTTAGTGGTGGTAAGGCACATGCTATATTAAGAAAACAGATCAGTATGAACCCTCTAGTTTGGTCAGACTCAAAAGCTGTGGTAGAAAAGTTGGAAAAGTAAGTCGCCTTCGTAGCTGAAGGCCATAAAAGCCAAGTTATAAATATCTGATATTCTCTATTGGCAAAGTAGAAAATTTGGAGGCATAAAAACATAACAGCACCTTCTATTAAGATTTATCAGGCACCTACTCCAAGTTGTTTAATGGAATTTAGCCATCTTTTTTTTTTTTTTAACTGAATTTAGTCCATTTGAACTTTGAGCTTTTCTATAACAAAGTGCCTATCTTCTTCAAGATTCTGGAGACCTACTGAAGACTTTCTTTCCGTCCCTGCACTTAGAAAGTCAATGGAGAGGATTCAAGTAGATTCACTGTAAAACACCAAATGAAATCCGTTGCCATGGAGTTAATTTAGACTTCTGACAACTCCGTGTGTTACAGAGTAGGACTGCTCCCGAGGGTTCTCTGGGTTGTAATCCTCACAGAAACAGTTCACCAGGACTTTCTTCCACGGTGCCACTGGGTGGGTTTAAACTGCCACCCTGTAGGTTACTAGACAAGCACAGACCCTGTACACTGCCCAGGGATCTGGATTCACTGTAGCCTCAACAAAATAGAGACTGGCTCTGAAGTTATCCCAAATATGATTCATCAGTGGCTTCAGACTTGTCACTTCCTTTCTTAAAGAAGGATCCAAAGTGCTAACTCTCAACTCATCTCTGTGGGAGGCAAAAAACATGTAGGGAGCCCAGAGAGGTGGATTATAATCTCATCTATGTCTTTAAATGTCACTTGACCTTGGTCAAGTTGGTTCGTACCTAAGCCTGAATATCCTTACTTTCATTGAGGGCGCTCAAGAAAATAATTTTCCTCTCAATTTTAACATAAGAACCTTGTCACACAGTAGAGCAGTCATTAAAATTTAAATAAAAAGTCTCACACAATTAGATGAAATAAAAACAGTATGTATTGCTATACTCGTGTAGGTTTTCACTGTGAGAATGATTAACTCATGCTTAACAAAAATACAGACTGGGATATAATAAAATGGATAGTTCTGGAATTCTTTAAGTGGATTCTCACAAGCTTTTACTGAGATGCCTGTTCTACATTTCTAAACAGCGAAGGAGAACATAAATTCAGCAATCCCCTCTCCCTCATTTTACCCCATTGTCATCCCTTAAAAACACGAAGTTCGCATTCAAAAAAATGTGATGAGTCATAAATAAAATGGTTACTATGATTTTAATAATCTCTGTCTGCGGTGCTCATCATGGCTTTCAAGCCCTCCAGCTCTGTAACAGAATCTTGCTTTTTACTTTTCTTCTCCGGACTTCTGCCAATGCATGCTCCAGTCAAGTCTGACACTTAATGTTTCTCATTAGTATACCCAGACCATCTCATTCCGATTTTTTCACATCCGACGTCAGCTGAACACCCCTACCTCTGCTACAACCTAAACTTTCATTTCTACCTATGGAGAGAGTACCCAGTTCAAAAAACATCTCCTCAGAGAAGCCTATCTGTATTTCCCCAAGTCACTCTCTTGCTAGTGGCCTTCCACAGCCCAAAACTAAATATTTGTTGAATCATGTAGTCCCTGATTATATTCTTCTCTCATTTTTGCTTCAACATCTTTTGTCCATTGATTTTATAATATCGCATGAGTTAAGTAAGGCAAGTTAGCTTTTTTCTACTTTGTGCACTTTGTGTTAAGCTGGGAGGCAGAGTTTAGCAGAGAGCAGTTAGAGTAAATCCAAGACCAAAACCAGTCTTTGGTCTCCATAGCATTCTCTCTAACACTTCACCCTACACTGCCGTACAAAACATCAGTCTCCAGCTATCCAAATAGAGCCAACACAAAGCCCAGGAAACATAAACAGGTAAAGAAGGAAGCTGCTGGCGTGTTCATGCATGGAAATTCCAGAATGGGTAAAACAAAGAGATCAGCATTTTATGTTCATACTTGAAAAATAATACTGAGGAGGGGGTAAAGAAAAAAAAAAAGAGTCAGATCAAAAGGGAAAAAAATAAGTCATTGTGGCTAAGAGAAGGAGGAAGGATCAGGATGGGGATAAAAGGGAGAAATCCCTAGGGCAAGCAAGGGTGAGCAAAGAACTATGTTAGGGATTAAATAGTCTATCCCAGGATTTTATTAAAGAGATTTCTTCTCCCTCCTCCATGCCTCATGTTGTCTTTTTCTCCAACTCCAGAAGTAGGTGTGGTTTTAGGCTCTAAGCAGGGTTGACGGTGGGTCCTGGACACCCAATATTGTATTCACTTATGCATCCTCATGCTTTTCCTGAACTTAAACCTTGCAAATAGTCTGAAGGTAGGATATTCTTTCAGGTTGGTCTTGGTGCCAGGGAATAGTTTGTTTCACCCCCTTTTTTCCATCAGAATTGGCCTCAGAGGCAGGGATGCACCAAGCAGAGCCCAGTGAAAGTTGAGGGTCCCTGAAACATCAGAACCTTCCCATCACTGTGGGAAATACGTTCCTGGAACTTCAAGTTTCTTAGGAGACATAACTAGATGATGGTAACTGTCCTAAAAAAATGGGGTGGTGTTGGAAAATTATACAGAAGCAGCACTGAAATGGGAGGCAAGAGAAAGGAAATATTTCAGCGGGGTTTGAAAAACCTACCTTTTTTCTTGTAAGTGAAGGAATAACATTCAACGGAGAACTCATAGTCTTCTCTTTTTCAATTCTAATTTACTTTGAAGATTAACTATGCACAGTGCATTGCAACATGCAAATTGTACTTGAGATAGGTCTACTGTGGCTTTCTGTTGCAGGAGCTATCAGAAGAGAAAATAAATGCCCCACAGATAACTAACTCTTCCTAGAAGGCCTGAATTAAACTCTATGAAAGGGTCTGTAATGCTAGCAAGAGAAAATTTTTTTAGGTTTCTTATTTCTGCACTTAAAATTTTCTAAAACAAAAAATATTCTCATTATTCTATGGTAGAAATTTTTCTAATGTCAGTTCTACTACCCTCAAAACACTCCCTGACAAAACACATGAATTAAGTACGTCTTTTTCTTCTTCCTTCAGATATTTATAGGGGTTTCATAAAAGTTCACAGATGCCCAGAACTGCATTCCAGCCTCCAGAGGCCAAGGACTGCATTTCTCCCCACTCATCGACTCAACGGCACTGGGTTCAACCCTGAGAGATTGGCTCAATGAGCTACTTTGCACAGCTAGCCCAACAGCACAGCAAACCATGAAAAAATATAGCAGCAAACCATAGGGCCAATTAATCCCAGACAAGGTTGTCCACAGTCAGATTTTGTCCTCAGAGCCCTCCTTTCTACTTCATTTGTCCTAAGGGACACCTCCAATTTCAGTTACCAAGTGTTCATGTAGCCACATCTCTGCCTCCACTTCACCCACACACTCTGCTGTAAGGAACAAGCACACTTTCAAACTCACATTGATATGTAGACCACTAAAAGTTACCAAGGAAAGTTACCAAAGGCTTTCTCCTTTAAGTACAATCTTTTCAAATGGTAGGCAAATCTCAAGTAGGTGTGATGCGATTGAATTCTCTGACTCCATTGCTTATGTTTATGTGACTTTAGACAAGTTTATTAACTTCCCTTACTTTCCTATTATGGAACATATTACTGTTAACTATAATAATTATTATTAATCCTAATAATATTAATAAAATATATAACAGAAATTTACATGAAAATTATGAATTAAATTTTCCACAATTTCTAAAATATTTTGAAGTTGATAAATCAGTAAAAAAAAAAAAAGAAGGAAGATGACAGAGGGATTTAAATTTACAACAAGTAACACAAGAACAATTAATTAAAACAAATTTTATTTAAAGATTATTTTTAGCATTGATCTTTTGGACAGAAAAAAACACCAATTTTGAATATGATACTGAAGGAAGTGAGGGACAAGCCATGCAAATATTTGGGGGAAGAATAATTAAGACAGAGGGAGCAAACTGTGCAAAGTTTCTTAGGCAGGAGCATAGCTGGTGTCATGCAAAATGTTGGCAGGAATAATGGTTTATATGTCACAATGGGAAAAAAAGAATTAATAGAGTTAGCAGAAGTAGGCTGTAAATAATGGAGATATGGTTGGAAATTGTTGTTGTTGTATATTGTCGAGATCTGATAAACAGGAGCCAGCTGCAGGATCCAGAACCAATAAAAGCCCACATGCCCTGTCACAATATCCACTTACATTCAATGCAAGCCACATGCCCAAGGAAACTCCCCTTCCACTGATTTACCACTCACAGCAGATCCCATCATGGAGGTGATCACATAACATCAAATCTCATCATGGAACTGATCACAACATCCCGCAACTATCAAACCACTGAGAATGATGGCCTGGCCAAGTTGACACACAACCTTAACCATCACAGTTGGGGAGGAGAGTTAGAATGAAAAATGGAGGCTATGGTGCTGTAAAATATTCCCGGGTGTGCAGTGGTTAAGCACTTGGTTGCTTATCAAAGGTCAGCAGTTCAAACCCACCAGCCACTCCACAGGATAAAGAAGTAGAAGTCTGTTTCTGTAAAGCTTTACAGCCTTGGAAACCCTGTGGGGCAGTTCTACTCTGTCCTGTAAGGCCTCTATGAGTCAAAATCAACTCCAAGGAACTTTTTTTTTTTTTTATTGTAGGGGATTTAAAATATTCTCATAAAAAAAAAAAAAGGCAATCACTAGTTTGAATAATATTTACACAATTTCTACTAATCTTGAGAATGTATAAAAACCATGGACTTCTTATTGGGCTTTATGAAATAGCACTATCCACTATAATGTGAACACTAAAGATAGAGATTTTCATTTTATCACTGGTACTTGTACTTGACAATAATGGGGAGTCCTTGCTTCTGTGAATCCATTCTCTCCTTCCTCTTCAGTAATAGGTGATACCTAGGTTCATGATCTCCCCAAAAGAGCTCACTTTCCATAGCTTCCTTTGCAGCTTGGTGCAGCTCTGTGACCAAGTTCTTGTCAATTGGATGTGAACAGGAGAAATATGTGTAACTTCCAGGCTGAAATAGCAAATGTTGACATTGTACTTCTCAAGCTTATTTCCCCTTCTTGATACCTAAAACCGGGGGTGAGGGGTGTTACAGCTATAGATGATAATGCTGTAGGGCAATTCTTCTCAAACTATAATGTACATATAAATCAACTAGGGTGAAAAGTCAAATTATGATTCATTAGGTCTGTGTTTTATTGACTCTGCAAAGGCATTTGAAAGTGTGGATCGTAATAAATTATGGATAACATTGTGAAGAATGGGAATTCCAAAACATTTATTTTGCACCTGAGGAACCTGTACATAGACCAAGAAGCAGTCGTTTGAACAGAACAAGGGGAATCTACATGGTTTCAACAAAGTTGTGCAATCAGCATTGTATCCATTCACCACACTTATTCGATCTGTATGATGAGTAAATCATCCAAGAAGCCAGAGTATATAAATAAAAATGCAGCACCAGGATTGGAAGACTCATTAACAACCTGCAATATGCAGATGACACAACCTTGCTTGCTGAAAGCAAAGAGGACTTGAAGCGCTAACTGATGAAGATCAAAGACCACAGCAATCAGTATGGATTACACCTCAACGTCAAAAAAACAAAAATCCTCACAATTGGAACAATAAGCGACATCATGATAAATGGAGAAAATATTGGAGTTGTCAAGGATTTCATTTTACTTGGATCCACAATCCACACTCCTGGAAACAGCAGTCAAGAAATCAAATGACGTATTTTATTGGATGAATCTCCTGCAAAAGAAATCTTTAAAGTGTAAAAAAGCAAAGATGTTCACTTTAAGGACTAAGTTGCACCTGACCCAAGCCATGGTGTTTTCAGTAGTCCCATATGCATGTGAAAACTGGACAATGAATAAGGAAGATTGAAGAAGAGTTGATGCCTTTGAATTATGGTGTTGACAAAGAATGTTGAATATACCAAGGGCTGCCAGAAGAAAGAACAAATCTGTCTCGGAGGAAGTACACCCATAATGCTCCTTAGAAGTAAGGATGGTAAGGTTTCATCTCACTTACTTTGGACATGTTATCAGGAGGGACCAATCCAAGGAGAAGGATGTCATGCTTTGTAGAGGGTCAGCAAAAAAGAGGAAGACCCTCAACGAGATGAATTGACACAGTGGCTGCAACAATAGGCTTAAACATAACAACAATTGTGAGGATGACACAGGACCAGACAGTGCTTCTCTCTGTTGTACGCAAGGTCTCTATGAGTTGGAACCAACTCGATACCACCTAATGACTAATAACAAGGTCTGCAGTTGGCCTAGGATTCTGCATTTCTAACAAACTCGTAGGTGATGCCAGTGATACTAACAGGCGGATCACACTATGAACATAAAAGTTCTAGGAGGTGACCAAGCAACTGCTTGGAAGTAACCTGGGTCTTGTAATGAAAAAGAGAAGAGGTACTGCCCTTCCATCCTGGGCCATTTACATGGGACCATTATATCAAGATGAATAAAATTCCTATATGTTAACCCACTCTATCACTGGGTTTCCCTTTCATAGAAGCCTAGCCTTACTCTAAGAAACTATAAAACTCAAAATATTATCCACAAGAAAGATGCAGCAAAGTGGCAAGGTACAAGATCAAGACACAAACCAGTTGGGTTCCTCTACACTAACAAAGAGAATTCTGAAAGGAAAACAAGAAAACAGTACCATTTAAAACAGTGCACTATTATGGACTGAATTGTGTTTCCCCCAAAATAATTGTTATAATTCCTAGTCTTTATGCCTGTGGCTATAATCTCATATGGGACTAGATTGTTTTGTTATGCTAATTAGACAGGATTAAGGCATGGTGCTGAGCTATAAGAGATTAAACAATCAATCAAGAGAAGCAGAGATGGGGGAAGTGAGATACCTAGCCACATGAAGATTGCCCAGGAGCAGAAGCTCAGAAGAGACAAGGATCTTCCTCCAGAGCTGACAGAGAAAGAAAGCTTTTCCCAGAGCCAGCACCCTGAATTCAGGGTTCTAGCCTCCTAAAATGTGAGCAAATAAATTTCTGTTTGTTAAAGCCACACACCTGTGGTATTTCTGTTATTGCAGCTCTAGATAACTAAGACAGAATTTGGTATCAGGAGTGGGATATTTGTTAACTAGAAGTGGGGGTGTTGCTGTAACAAATATCTACAATGTGGAAGTGGCTTTGGAATTGGATAATGGATGTAGGCTGGAAGAGTTTTAAGGTGCCTATTAAAAACCTATATTTCCTTGAAGAGAATGTTGGTAGAATTATGGACGTCAAAGGAAATTCAGGTGAGGGCTCAGGAGGAAGTGAGAAGAACTATAGAGAATCTTCTATCATCTTAGAGAATACATATGGCTCCAGGAAAAGAATGTTCTTAGAAATGTGAACATTGGATGTACTTCTGTTGAGACAATAAAAGAAAAAGATGAACATGTGACTGGCAGTGGAGGAAGTGTGATATTTTTTATGCAGTGGCAAAGAACTTGTCTGAATTATGTCCAAATGGTGGAAGGTAGAACTTGTAAGTAATGAACTTGGATATCTGGTTGATGAGATTTCTAAGCAAGCTCTTAAAGGGGCCACATGGTTTCTTCTTGCTGTTTATAGTAAAATGCAAGAAGAAAGAGATGACTTAAAAATGAACTGTGCAAAATTAAAACAAAACTTAAAGATTTGGGAAATTCTGTTGTACAAACTATGAAACATATCTTAAGATGTTCACCAAGCATGTGGCTACACAATCTTTTTTTTTTTTTTTTTAAGAGATTAAGCCTGTTACTGATGGATCTAATCAACTACCACAGCAGAAAACACATCATTTTAGGCTGAAGAGGACAGAGAAAAAGGAAAGAACGTTGTCTGTCTTTTGGAGTTCTACAGGCAGGAAATAGGCCAAAAGTAGCCACATCTGTGGTCTCAGAATGCAGAGGATTATGCTAAAGGCGTGAGAACTAATGCAGTTTATTCTGCTGGGATTTGTACTTGCTTGGTGCCCTTTAACCCTTCTTTCCCTTCAATTTATCCTATTTGTAATGGAAATATATAACCTGTGTCTGTTCCAACACTATTTGGGAAGCAGATAATCAGTATTCTATATTTCACAGGTTTACAAATGAAGATGACTTTGCCCCAGGATGGAATATGCCTAACATCTCACCCATATTTGATTTAGATGACTCAGAAGATGAGATTTGAACTTGGAGGTGATTTAAAATTTCTGGCATGATGTGATGGAGTGAATTTGTTTTGCATGTGGCAAGGACATGAACTTTTGGAGGTCAAAGGGTGGAATGTTATGGATTGAATCCTGTACCCCCCAAAAAATATGTTTTTGTTTTTTGGTTACAATCCTATTTGGGAATGGGCTTTGTTATGTTAATGATACAGGATTAATGTAGGGCGTGTCTTGAGTAAATCTCTTTAAAAAAATCTCTTTAGAGATACAAAAAGATTAAAGAAGAGAGCAAAAGAAGTAGAGATGGGGGAAGTGAAACTCCAAGCCACATGAATATTGCCTGGGAGCAGAAACTCAGAAGAGACAAGATCCTCCTCCAGAGTCCACAGAGAGAAAAAACCTTCCCCTAGAGCCAGCTTCCTGAATTCGGACTTCTAGCTTCCTAAAATGTGAGGAAATAATTTTCTGTTTGTTAAAGAAAAACACTTGTGGCATTTCTGTTATAGCTGCACTAGATAACTAAGACATCCCCCAAAATACCTCGGAATAAACCTAACTAGTTTTTTTAGTGGCATAAAAGGCTTATACAAGGAAAATTATAAAACACTGCTGCAAAACAGCCAAAGAGGCCTACATAAATGGAAAAACATCCCATGCTCATGGATTGGAAGACTTAACATTGTGAAAATGTCAACAGTACCCAAAGTGATCTACAGATATAACGCAATCCTGATCCAAATTCCAACATTTTTTAATGAACTGAAAATAACTAATCTTCAACTTTATATGTAAAGGAAAAGGGGCCTGAATAGCTAAAGCAATATTGAATATGAAAAACAAAGTAGGAGGCCTCACACTTCCCAATCTCAAAACTTATTATACAGCCACAGTAATCAAACAGCCTGGTGCTGGTTCAATGACAGACACACAGATCAATGAAATAGAATTGAGAACCCAGATGTAAATCTATCCATCTATGGGCAGTTGAGCTTCGACAAAGAGTTGAAGTTCATTCAATAGGGAAGCAACAGTCTCTTTAACAAATGGCACTGGGAAAACTGGTCAGCCATTTGTTGAGAAATGAAATAGAATCTACACCTCACACCATACACAAAAACTAACTCAAAATAGATCAAAGACCTAAATGTTAAACGTAAAATTATAAAGGAACAAAACTAGGGGACTTAATTTTTGGCATAAATAGCCTATCAAACACAACTGAAAATGCATGAACAAAAGATAATTTAGGTAACTGAGACATCCTAGAAATTAAATACTTATGCTCATCAAAAAAATTAAAAAGAGAACCTACAGACTGGAAAAGTTCTTTGACAATGACATATCTGACAAGGGTCTAATCTTTAAAATATGCAGAAAACTTCAATAATTCAACAAAAAAAGATAAACAACCCAGTCAAAAAATGGAAAAAGGACATGAACAGACATTGCACATAAGAGAATAGATATTCAGATGGCCAACAAATACATGAAAACATGCTCACATCATTAGCCATTATGTTATTGTAGTTAGGTGCTATTGAGTTGGTTCCAACTCATAGCAGCCCTATGTATAACAGAACCAAACACTGCCTGGTCCTGTGCCATCCTCATCATGATATTGGCCACTAGAGAGATGCAAATCAAAGCTACAGTGAGATATGTGACATCCCTGCAAAAATGGCAATGATGAAAAAAACAGAAAACAACAAATTCTGGAGAGGTTGTAGGGAGATTAGAACTTTTATGCATTGCTGATAGGATTGTAAAATGGTACTATGGAAAACAGTATTATGCTTCCTCAAAAAAGCTAAAAATAGAAATACTTTATAAGTCAGCAACCCCACTCCTAGGTATATACCCAAGAGATATAATGGTAGTGACACAAATAGACATAGGCACATCAGTGTTCACTGCAGCATTATTCACAATAGCAAAAAGATGGAAACAACCTAAGAGCCCATCAACAGATGAATGGATAAGCAAATTGTACATACACACAATGGAATATTACCTACACAACTATAAAGAATAATTAGTCAGCAAAACATCTTATAACACAGGTGAATCTAGAGGACATTAAGCTGAGTGAAACAAGTCAATCACAAAAGGACAAATATTGTATGATCCCGCTATTATAAAAAGTCAAGAATAGATATACACACAGAGAGAAACATTCTTTGATGGTTACCAGGGATGGGAGGGGGAAGGATGGGGATTCATTGTCTAGATAGTCCAAACCAAATCCACTGCCATCAAGTTGATTCTGACTCATAGTGACCCTAAAAAAAAGCCTAGAACTACTCCATAGGGCTTTCAAGGAGCAGCTGGTGGATTCAAATTGCTAGTATTTTGGCTAGCAGCTGAGTTCTTAACCACTGTGCCACCAGAGCTCCTTATCGAGATAGCAGACATTTGTTATTTTTGTTGATGGGAAAGGCAATACCAATATGGGCGAAGTCTACACAACCTGACGTTGGTAAATGAAGATACTTGGAAGTACACAAGAAAAAGGAAAAACTTCAGTAAATGCTACAACAAATAAAATTTTGCAACAACAGTAATAACAACCAAAAAAAAATACATGAGTGGTTAAGTAATGTCTTAGTCACCTAATGTTGCTATAACAGAAATACCACAAGTGGATGGCTTTAACAAAGATAAATTTATTCTCTCACAGTCAAGTAGGCTTACAAGTCCAAAATCAGGGCATCAGCTCCAGGGGAAGCCTTTCTCTCTCAGTGCTGGAGGAAGGTCCTTGTCATCAGTCTTTGCTTGGTCTGGGAGCATCTCAGCTTAGGAACCTCAGGTCCAAAGGAAGCATTCTGCTCCTGGCACCGCTTTCTTGGTGGTATGAGGTCCCCCTATCTCTCTACTTGCTTCTCTCTTTTATATCTCAAAAGAGGCTGGCTTAAGGCCCTTTCTAATCTTGTAGACCTCATCAGTATAACTGCAGTTAACCCATCTTATTACATCATAGTGATAGGATTTACAACACATAGGGAAATCACATCAGATAATAAAATGGTAGACAATCATACAAGGGAATCAAGACTTAGCCAAGTTGACAGATACTTTGAGGGGACACAATTCAATTCATGACACACATATATATATTTATATATATATCCACTGCCGTCGAGTCGATTCTGACTCATAGCGACCCTATAGGACAGAGTAGAACTGCTCCATAGAGTTCCCAAGGACCACCTGCTGGATTCGAACTGCCAACCTTTTGGTTAGCAGCCATAGCTCTTAACCACTACGCCACCAGGGTTTGCATGACGCATATGCATATATGTATATAGGAAGGTATTCGTGGATGCATAGGTTTGTCTGTAGGCACATGTATATATATGTGTGTGTGTGTTGCATATATATCCATATACATAATAAAGCACCTGGAAGCACAATTAGAGACTTCCTAGACAAATCTGAACAACTCTCAGGATTGGTTTAAGGGGTTACAAAGCTTAGGATCATAGACTCCTGAGATAACTTAGTCAATTGCCATAACATAATTCATAAAGTTAATGTTCTACACTCTAGTTTGGTAAGTAGAGTCTGGGGGCTTAAAAGCTTGCAAGTGTCCATCTAAGATACAACCCAACTCATCTGGAATGAAAGAGAATGAAGGGAAACTAAAGATGAAAATAGTCCACAGGACTAACAGCCCACATGAACCACAGTCTCTTCTAACCTGAGACCAGAAGAACTGGATGGGCCCGGATATGACTACAGACCATTCTGAGCAGGGACACAGTAGAAGGTCCCAGACAGAATAGTAGAAAAATGTAGAACAAAACTCAAATTTCTGAAAAAAAGTCATACCTACTGAACCAGTAGAGACTAGAGGAACCCCTGAGACTGTCACCCTAAGATATCCTTTAAATTTGGCACTGAAGCCTCTCCTGGTGCTCACCTATCAGCCAAATAATAGATTAGCTTATAAAGTAAACAATATCACCCGTGAGTAATGCGTCCCTTAAACAATCAACTGTATGAGACAAAATGGTCAACATTTACCCCAAAGCAAAGACGAGAAGTCAAGGAGGGGGAAGGAAGTTAGATCAATGCAAATAGAATGGACAAAATGGAAATAATGAGAATGCTGACAAGTTGTGAGAATTGTAACCAATATCATGGAACGATCTGTATAAAAATTGTTAAATCAGAACCTAGTTTTCTCTGTAAACTTTCACCTAAAAAACAATATGATATTAACAAAAAAAAACTCAAAATATTAATGAGACCACTCTCCTTTTTATGTAATAATACAGTAAAATTTGTGAAAGCTGGAACCTGTGTAAGGCAGAAATCTGTCAGAAAAAGAAAACTCAAATATTTTCCACCACGAGCTGCACAAAATGGTGAAGTACTCTGGACAGCAGCTGAGGTGTTGGAGAGTCAGGGTGAGTTCAGAAGCAGGAGAGAGGAGGATCAGGGACTGCCCAGAAGCTGGGAGAACCTACCTGCTAACATCCAGAGCACTGGCTCATTGCAGCCATTTTGGGACAGGGCAAGGCAACACCACAATCAGGGAACACAGAACAGGAGCTAATCTGAGGAAACTGTAGCTTTATTTTTTTAAGACAACACTAATTGGAGTGGGAGTTCAAAGTACATGCAATTGGAAGGAGGTGAAGAAAAACCATGGTGCTACGAGACAATGCTGTTGAATCTTGCTGAGGCCTGAGAAGGATGGGCACTAAGAAGGGAAGAGATTTCAATGGTAGCAAAGCAAGGGGAATACTTCAGACCAATGGGCAACACAGAGGGAAACAGCTGGCTCCCTGCACACAGTGGGAAAATTTGGGAGAGCCAGAAAGCTTCGTGGAAGCAGAGATGGTAAGACTTCATCACATGTACTTTGGACATGTTTCAGGAGGAATCAGTCCCGGGAGAAGGACCTTAAGTAGAGGGCCATCAGAAAAAAAGGAAGACTGTCAAAAGATGGATTGACACAGAGGCTGCAACAATGGGCTCAAGCACAGCAATGATGGTGAGGACGGCACAGGACAGGGCAGTGCTTCCTTTTGTTTTGCAGGGAGTTGCTATGATTTGGAACCTACTAGAAGGCATCTAACAACAACAACAATGGATAATGATAGTGAATATATTTTCCTATGTCTGTTGACTGCTTGGATGTCCTCTTTGGTGAATGTTCTGTTCATGTCCTTTGCCCATTTTGTGATCAGGCTATTTGCCTTTTTGTTGCTGAGTTTTTGCAGTTTTTTATAGAATTTAGAGATTAGGTCCTTATTGGGTAAGTCGTTTCCAAAGAATTTTTCCCAGTCTGTAGATTATCTATTTATTCTTTTAATAAAGTCTTTTCATGAGCATAAGTTTTTAATTTTTATGAGGTCCCAATTTTCTATTTTGTCTTCTATTTGTGTATGTGTTATGTTGGTTATCCTATTTTTACAAACGATTAGGTCCCATAGTTTTCTCCCTATGTTTTCTTCCAGGGATTTTATGGTTGTAGGTTTAATATCTAGGTCTTTGATTCATTTTGAGTTAATTTGTGTGTATGGTGTGAGGTATGGGTCCTGTTTAATTTTTCTACAGGTGGGTATCCAGTTTTGCTAGCACCATTTATTAAAGAGACTGTTTCTGTCCTGCTGAATGGTCTTTGACTCCTTGTTGAAAATCAATCATTCATAGATAAAAATATGTCCCTGTGGTCTATGTATCAATTGCTGAACAAACACCAGCCCATTTTGATTAAGTGGCTGTGTAGTATGTTTTGATATCAGGGAGTGTAAGGCCTCCTGTTTTGTTCCTTTTCTTCAGTATTGCTTTGGCTATTCAGGGTTTCTTTCCTTTCCATATGAAGTTGGTCATTAATTTTTCTATTTCAGTAAAGAATGTTGTTGGGATTTCTATCAGGATTGTATTTTATCTCTACATTGTTTTTGGTACAATTGACATTTTTATTATACTGTCTTCTAATCCATGAGCACAGGATGCCTTTCCATTTTTCTAGGTCTCTTTTGGTGTCTTATGGTAATGTTTTATCATTTTCGTTGGATGTCTTTTATGTCCCTGGCTACATTAATTCCTAGGTATTTTATCAATTTGGAGGCTAATGATATTGTTTTCTCGATTTTTTTTTTTTTTTTGGAGTAGTCTTTGATAGTGTAGACGAACCCAGATGATTTTTTGTGTGTTAATCTTACACGTTGCAACATTGCTAAATTCTTCTATTAGTACCAGCAGGTTTCTTGCGGAATCTTTAGGGCCTTCCATGAAATCAGTTTTTTTTTTTTTTGGTAATGGGAAATGTGGCATCAAATGTGGATGTAGTAAGCAAAGTACAACCAAAGTAAAATATGAGTGAGCATATATGGATGAATATAGTCATACTGGTATACAGGTAGGTACATAGGTAAGAGCAGATAGAAATATCTATAAAAACAAAACAAAACATTGCCGTCGAGTCGATTCTGACTGATAGTGACCCTATAGGACAGAGTTGAACTGCCCCATAGAGTTTCCAAGGAGTGCCTGGTAGTTTTGAACTGCCAACCTTTAGGTTTGTAGCCATAGCTCTAACTACTATGCCACCAAGGTTTCTGAAATATCTATAAAACCCAAAACAAACCCACTGCAGTCGAGTCAATTCTGACTCATAGCGACCCTACAGAACAGAGTAGAACTGCCCCATAGAGTTTCCAAGGAGTGCCTGGTGGATTCTAACTGCTGTCCTCTTGGTTAGCAGCTGTATCACTTAGCCACTACGCCACGAGGGTTTCCTGAAATAGGCATGTGTAAATATAAATATCAGTACAAGCATATAGATTTGTTGAAGACACAAATACGTATATTCCACAGACATAAGCAAACTCCTTCCATGACTGACTTTTGGGGTTTGAAAGCTTGGGACCATAGTTTCACGGGACAACTCAGTCAATTGTCGTAACATAGTTCACAAAAATCATGATCTGCATCCTAAGGAAGTGACTAGTGTCTGGAATTAAAAGCTTGCAAGCTGACCATTTAAGACACAATTATTTGTCTTTCCTGTCCAGGAGAAAAACAGTAAAAGGTAACCAAAACTCTGAGAAGAGACAAGTCTACATAAGCTACAACGTCATCTACCCTGAGACAAAAAGAACTAGTCAGTGCCTGGCTACCATCACTGACCATTCTGACCAGGATCACAATAGAATGGAAGAAAAATGTGCAGTAGAACTCAAATTGCTATTAAAAAAAAAAAAAGCAAACAAACGAACAGTAGAGAACAGAGGACTCCCTGAGACTATCACCCTGAGACATTCTTTAAACCTAGAACCAAGCCTATCCCCTGAGATCACCTTATAGTAAAATAGAAGAGTGACACACAAAATAAAAGATTACCCATAAGATCATTACACTACTTAAAAACCATCAGTATGAGACTAAAATATGAACACAATTAAAGAGAATGTTAACACATTGTGATAAATGTAACTAAAAAAAAAAAAAATCACTTAATTTGAGTGAAAATTGCCAAATGGAAACTTAATTTTCTGTGTAAATGTTTATCAAAAACTCATTAAAATATTATTGTATACACATATGTTTCCATCTGTATATATATTTTCCACTAAATAATGATAGAAAAATGGTGACTGCATGCTGTTGAAGGAAAAATTGTGAAATCTGGAAAAACAAGAAAGTCCTGTCAAATTCTGGCTCTTACAAATTTCACTATACTATAACTAGTACTATATTCCTTGAATGTATCTGGATTTTTAATATTGTATATCACATACAAAGATAAGATTCCTTCACCAACATTCTGAGTATTTTTTACATCAAAATTCATAACATCGAAGTCTGAAGCTTATTGAAATAGAAACATAGGGCGAAAAGTTCAGAAATTGCCTGGCAGGGTTGCACCTTCTTGTTGTTCCACCATGGAGTAACTATGTATCACGACTGATCTTCAGATTTATACCACGAAAAAGGAATCTGTTCATTCTCAGAGATGGACAGCCTTCATGGACTGGCTAACTTTGACCGAATATGAGGTTAGTACATTTCTGAGAAAATATAATTAGAAAATAGGCCTACATTCTCAGCTATCTACTGTAGTTATCTACTGCTGTGGACAAATTACCATATAGCGCCTGGCTTAACATAACACACATTTATTATCTCACAGTATCTGTGCATAAGGAGTCCAGGCATGGCTTAGCTGGTTCCTCTACTCCCAAGGCTACAATCAAGGCATCACCTGGGGCTGTGGCCTCATCTCCAGACTCTACTGTGGAAGGATCTGTGCCCAAGTCATGTGGTTATTGGCAAAATTCAGTTCCTTGCATGTTGTTGGACTGATGACCTCAGTTTCTTGCTGGCTATCTGCCAGAGGCTGCCCTCATTTCCTGTCTATGTGCACATTTCCAAAGGGCATTTCACAATCTCACAGCTTGCTTCTTCAAAACCAACAAGGGAGAGAGACTGTGAATAATACAGAAATTGCAGTGTTACATAACATAATCATGGAAGTTATCCCATTACTTCTACTATATTCTATTGGTGGTAGGAAAATCACGTATCCTGCCCCCACTCAAGGAGAGGGCATTGTACAAGGAATGAATACTAGGAGGCAGGAATAATTGAGCATCACACTCACCCTAGTCATTAGTCAATATATGGCTTTCTATGGGGAAAAAATTTTGTAGACTTCCTTGGAAAGTTTTCTTGGTTCGGAATGAATCATTAAAAGAGACAATATTGATACATTTCAATGATTAAAGGGCCTAGACAATCATAATCAACTTGGCCAGAGTCTTGTCTACCTCTAGATCATCATCCTCAGACTTAAGTCTTATGTTTCATTTTTATTTTTCTATTGCGTGTACAGAACCCTGGTGGCAAAGTGTTAAGTGGTAGACTGTTAACCAAAAGGTCAGCCATTTGAATTCACCAGCTGCTCCTTGGAAACCCTATGGGACAGTTCTAGTCTGTCATATAGGGTCACTATGAGTTTGAATCTGGTGGACAGCAACAGGTTTGGTTTGTTTTCTTATGTGGATATACAGTTTAATTAAAAAAAAAACTGTTTTGCTACTAAAAGTGCTTTCGTTTTCTAGAGAATAGACTGGATTTTTTTTAATTTAGAGTATTATATGCAACTTTTTTAAAGTAAAATATTTATCATGAATGCCAAGGTTAAATTAAATGATTTATTTTACTAACATGTGTAAACATCAAAAGAGTTAAAATTTCCTTACACTTATAATTTTTATACAAATTTAAAACTAAGTCAAATTTACAAATATAACCACTACAACATCAGTAAAATTTAAATTAACAAAAGTAATTTAATGTTACTATTAACATTTTTATTAACATAGTTTTGTTATAGTAAAATTGTCACATAAACAGACATGTGGCAAAAGTAATTTCAAGTTTGGCAAATCAATGTTATTACCAATTTTCTCTCTCTATTGTGAAATCTTTTTCTGGACTTCACAGTTATTTGATGTGCACTTCACACAAATTCTTTTTACTCACTTATCAAGTTCATCTCTACTTGTTTTTTAGCCTCCAAACACAATGTAGCAGTCTTTGGCACCACCACACTAGCAAGCACGCACCAAACCAAAACAAACAAACAAAAAATTACTTACCATTGCTGTGCAATCTATTCCAATTCATAGTGACCCTATAGGACAGAGTAGAACTGCCCCACAGAGATTCCAAGGTTTTAATCTTAAGGAAGTAGATTGCCTCGTTTTTCTCACACAGAGCTGCTGGTGGGTTCGAACCAATGACCTTCCAGTTAGCAACCAAGCACTTAACCACTGTACACACTCAAATTATGTGGTTTTGTATGGACATAAGTTTTTTGTCAGATGACTCAGAATGTGTTGTTGTTAATATTCATTGAGTTGATTCCAACTCATGGCTACCCTGTGTGTTGCAGAGTAGATCTTTTCCTTAGGGTTTTCAAGGCTGTGACTTTTCTAAAGCAGAAGCAGGTGGCCGGGCCGATCTTCCCACACACCTCTGGGTGGGTTCAAGCCGCCAACCTGTTGGCTATTAGTTGAGAGTTTAACTGTTTCCACCACCCAGGGACTCTGACTCAAAATGTTTCAATATATATTTTGGAATTATCATCAAGATGAAAACACAAAATTAAGCATTCGTATGGGCTCCAGCAGATCCTAGTGTTAGGATTTCTGGTTTAGACTCCTCAGATTTGAAGAACTCGATTAAAAAAAAAACTATATCAAATATTTAATGAGTTTCTATTATGTTCCAATCATTCTACAACTGGCTTGGGATATATTCCTGAATGAAATAGATGAAAACTGTTTTCTTCTTGGAGAGAGACAAGAAAGAGATAAAACAAGTAGGTAAATTAAATAAATGTTAGGAGATAATAAATACTATTTAAAAAGAAGAAGTAGACTAATATAAGGAGATGATGAGTACTTATGGGTAAAAAAAAAAAACTTATGGGTATTCACTATTAAATACGTTGATTCTGGAGACCTGTTTGAGGGAAGACTAATGTCTTATAGAGACGAGGCTAGACCTTACTTAAAGAGTGTTTTAAACAGAGAACACAGGTGAGACAAATATCATAGATGAAAGCTTGCCTGGTGAAATCAAGGAAAAACAAGGAAGCCAGTGTGACTGGAGCTAAGAGAGGGGGTGTGTGAGCAACAGGAGAGAAGGCCAAAAAGTTCATAGAAGGTCAAATCACTGTAAGAATTTTGGCTTTTCCTCTGGATAAAACAGGGATGTTTCAGGTTTTTATGCAAAAGAGTGACCTGATTTGACTCAAGTTTTAAGAGGAACCTTTGGCTGCTGTGTTAAAAATGGCCATAGCAGGACAACAGTAGAAGCAAGAAGAATGTTAGAGTCTATTGCTTTCACTTGGTGGACCCCTGGTGGTGTAGTGATTAAGAGCTCAGCTGCTAAAGAAAAAGTCAGCAGTTCAAATCCATCAGTTGCTCTTCGGAAACCCTATGGGGCAGTTCTCCTCTGTCCTATAGGGTTGCTTGCTATGAGTTGGAACCGACTCAACAGCACCTAATAAAAACAACAATGTTGCTATTACTTAAGTGAGAGATAATGGTAGCTCAAACCAAGAGTATAGAGGAATTGATGAGAAAATATATCAGATTCTGTATAACTTATGAAGGTCAGCATTTTTTTCCCCTAATAGGTCAGGTGAGAACTGCTATAACATTTTTTGATGTTGTAACATTTTTAGAGTTATTTCCGAAGATAACTCATACAAAGGCCCTCAGTGTTCAAGTGACATTACGTTATAGATCTACATGTGTGATGTCTTAGTCATCAAGTGCTGCTATAACAGAAATACCACAAGTAGATGGCTTCAACAAAGAAAAATTTACTCTCTCATGTCTAGTAGGCTAGAAGTCTAAATTCAGGGCATCAGCATCAGGGGAAGGCTTTCTCTCTTGGCTCTGGAGGAAGTCCCTTGCCACAGGAACCCAGGTTCAAAGGACGTGCTCTGCTCCCAGCACTGCTTTCTTGGTGGTAAGAGGTACCTCTGCTTGCTTCCCTTTCCTTTTATCTCTTGTAAGATGAAAGGTAGTGCAGGTCACACTCCAGGGAAACTCCATTTACATTAGATCAGGGATGTGACCTTAGTAAGGGTGTACGATCCTACCCTAAACCTCTTTAACAAAAAATTACAATCACTAAATGGAGGGAAATTACACAATGCTGGGAATCATGGCCTAACCAAGTTGACACATATTTTGGGGGGACAAAATTCAATCCATAACATGCGATATATAAATAGTTGGTTATTATATATGTATATATTTATTAAAATATCTGTATTTAATTATATAAATATTTACTTTCATAGATAGATACATAGATCGAGGTCAAGAGCATTAAAATACTTATTTCAGTCATTGGTCGATATCTTTCTCTCCAGGAAGGAAACTCTCTATAGGAAGCCAAATTATTATAGGATATTTGCTTGATAAAACTAGGATTTGACAAAAAGGGCATTATTGATTATGGTCTCAAGAATCCGTAGCCTGAAATATTCCTCTTCAAAAGGAAGCGTACCTACCAGGCAGACGGGCCGCTGATCAGTGAAACATATTCCTTGCACTAGGACTATGCCTGATACCTAATGAGAAGTTTTACTTTTTTGATATATTTAGTTCTATATTTCTAAGCCAAAAAAAAAAAAGTTGCCTTCGAGTTGATTCCAGCTCACAGCGAATCTATCTGACAGAGTAGAGCTGCCGCATAGAGTTTACAAGAGCGGCTGGTGGGTTGATCTGCCGACCTTTTGGTTAGCAGCTGTAGCTCTTAACCACTGTACCACCAGGGCTTGTATATTTCCAAGCAGAGAGTCTCATTTGGATGAATTATTATAACATTAACTCTTTTTCTCTATATGTCAGTTACTATCTTTTTTTATTATAAAGAAAAAAAAGAAATTTTTCTCTTTATGATCTCATCCATGTCATGTTCCTCGTTACAATATAACCCTCACAATTTTACAAAATTGTCACCAATTTACTAACCAAAAGATTTGGGCAGTATCCATTGACTGAAGCTTCAACAAAAAATGTATATGGAACTAAATTTTATGAATGAATAATGATTAACATGTTGAACAAGAAAAATGATATCAAAGTACATAGGAAAAGATTATGACAACACAGTTAATATTTATTACAACTAGAATTGTCTTTATTTGAATAGAAGCACATGAGTTGCTCACTGTATGTGTTCAAGAGGGAGGTGAAAGGATGTCCTTTTCTTAAAATTTTTTTAAGGACATTACAAAAGGGAGCCAAGCATCAAATAGGGGCTTAATTAGCTCATCTGTATGCTCCTATGAGATTCTCATAGTGATCTCATCCTATTGGCTGTTGAACCAGAAAAGCCCAGATTTAGTAGTGCCAAAACTTATTGGCCAACAACAAAAACAAAAAAATCAGCCAGAAATCAGGGACAAATTATTAAACTTGGATGAAAGACACGGAGAAAAGAAGCTCAAACCAGAATGTATGAAAGAGTGAGGTGAAGCTATATACACAACAGGATCTGGGTCACATACAGCAAAAGAACACGGGTATCAACCCCAGAAAGCAGAAGTGGGGAGTGGGCTTGTGCTCCCACAAATATTACCGTACTTAATGTTCTGTTACTTTATTGACATTGGCTCAAAATAAATGGGTCTGTGCTCACTCTACTAATGTCCCCAAACATACTTCTGGGAGAGAATGCTATTGTCCACATCAAGATAAGAATATTTTTTCTTCTCTATCTACCCAATTTTATTCAAATTATGACAGAATTAACAGCTAGAATCTTCTGTTCTTTGCTGTCTCAAATCGTAGTTGGTTGCACCATAACTTTCTCATGGCATTTTATATATCTGCATTCCTCAGAGTGTAAATCAGAGGGTTGAGCAAGGGTGTCCGAATAGTGTAAAACACAGCCACCATCTTGCCCACTGGAAATGTGATTGAGGGACAAGTGTAAGCGAATATACATGGAACAAAGAATAAGATGACAACGATAATGTCAGAAGTGCAGGTAGAGAGGGCTTTCTTTCTTCCTTCTGCACTCCTGTTACTCAGAGAGCATAAGGTGAAAACATAGGAGATGATCAGGATTATGAAATGCACCATGCATGTGGCCCCACTATTAAACACCACGAGTAGATTCATGACATAAGTATCCATGCAGGCAAGTTTCAACAAAGGTAGTACATCACAGAAATAGTGGTCCATAACACTGGGGACACAGAAGGGTAATTTCTGGGTCGTCATTTTTAATGAACAATCAAGGGCTCTGCTTTCTTTTGAAGGTGTATGCCCCAAGCACATACATCATCCATAAGGGCTTTAAAAGGACTATTTCCGTCAGTAAGCCTTAAAAATACACCGTGCTTTTCTTGAGAGTTGAGGACTTGTTAAGATGGAATAATCTCCAATAGCTCTTTTGTGTGGGATGGAAGTTAGTATGCCATTGTAGACACAAAAATTAATGTTTACTTGGAATGCTTCTGCAGACAGCAGAGGGTTATTCTTTCTTAACTTCTCCACCCTCTTCCTGAGAAAATCACCAGCATCACCCCTAACACACCACTACCACCACCCTCTTAAGAAGAGATGCTCACAAATAGGTGTGTAAGGTTTTATATTGATTGAGAAACATATTTTAAAGATTTCAACTCCCCATGACATTGATAATGAAAACCAAAAGTCTGAAGTATCATTAACTAATTAAAACAGAAAAAAATAAAAACACCATGTAAGTTTTTTCTCAGAGGCTATTGTAGAAAAATTAAGGTTAAAGAAATTGGTACAAAAGGAAACAAGATATATACATAGAGAGAGAGAGAGAGAGCACCCTGGTGGTGTTAGTGGTTAAAGTGCTCAGGTGCTAACCGAAAGATCAGCAGTTCAAGCCCACCAGCCACTCTGTGAGAGAAAGATGTGGCAGTCTGGTTCCATAAAGATTACAGCCTTGAAAACCCCATAGGGCAGTTCTAATCTGTCTTATAGGGTCACTATGAGTCGAAATTGACTCAACGGCAATCGATATATATATACACATATATATATCCCATAGCTGTTGAGTTGATTCTGACTCATAGTGACCCTATTAGACAGAGTAGAGCTGCCCCATAGGGTTTCCAAGGCATGGCTGATGGATTCGAACTACCGACCTTTTGATTAGCAGCCAAATACTTAACCACTGCACCACCAGGACTAACCAAAAACCAAACCCAGTGCCGTCGAGTCGATTCCGACTCATAGTGATCCTACAGGACAGAGTAGAACTGCCCCATAGAGTTTCCAAGGAGCGCCTGGAGGATTCGAACTGCCGACCCTTTGGTTAGCAGCTGTAGCACTTAACCACTATGTCACCAGGGTTTCCACTACCAGGACTATACATATATATATATATATATATATATATATATATATATATATATATATATAAATGTATTTTAATCTATTAAATATATGAAAGAGAATAGAAGGAAAACAGAAAAAAAAATTTAAACTATCCTCATCACACCAAGTATTCCCATTCCTTTCCTTTCTACAAGCACATCTCTGAAGCATGTGCACACACTCTTTTATTTACTAATATTCATATCTGGATAGAGGACAAAATATCAAATTATCAAAACATTTAAGTTTAAGTTTTGATAAAGTGCCAAAAGTTATTAAAGTAAATCAAGCTAAAAATGGTTGATAGCTCAAAGCTCTTACCCTGAGATCACAATTTGTGTAAATCAAACAAACAGGTGAATTATTAACACATTTTAAGTATAATTGTGTGTGTGTTTAGATGATTCCATTATTTCAACAATTTCAAAACAGCAACTTAAATTAATAGGAACACGTCTAATACTTAAGTTTTTAGGGCCACCTCCAAAACTCAGTCTGGCGTCATCTCTGACTTCTGAGAACCCAGTCAGTTACCCAGTGGTCCCGGTAGGTAGAAGGTAGAAGACTGTTGAGATAAATATTCTAGGATCACATCAGAGTAACCAAAGGTCTGACTTCATCCAGGATTTACTCACATGAAGCTTCTTTTATAGAAGAGCAAGAAATTATGACATGTGAGAGTTTCAAAGTGGTTGTTCCAAATGTAGAGGCAAGTAAATCAGGACCTGTACAGCCAGCAAATAGTCCTGTTAAAAAAAACTAGTGCCATAGTAGTCCTGTTACTTAATGGGAAATTATTTTCAAAGGACTCGGTGGCAACGGGCAGAGTGTCCAGTGATTTTCAAAAGACTTAAATAGGAAACAACCTTTGTGGTTGGCAGGGTAATTTAAATTTTCTCTAAATAGAAAAGATTGCCAAAAGACAGCCAGGAAAGCTAATTACAAAGTTATTCAAGGGACTATGCCTGCCATCTGGCTGTATTTTGAGCTTAATTTGAAAGCAGTTTCCAACCCAAGTCTTAGAAGAAGTGTCATTAATAAAATGTCTTCCTTTGGGTAATGGACCTGCGCTAAAAGAGGCCAGAGTGCTATTTTCAAAAACTGGAAATGCGCTGACTTGCATCATTGTAATTGCATCCCTTTGAGGTTGGGTCTCTACTGACTGAGGAGCTAATCACCATGCAGTGAGTTTCCATCTAGCCCTGCAGTGGTAGGTTGTTCCCAGGGGCAGAGTATCACTGGAGCCAGGCCAAGCTGATGATTCACAAGCACAAATTCAGATCCTAGTATTCACTCCAGAACTAAGCTCTGTCCTTCAATAACAGAATGATCACAGAATGATCCTTCTGCTTGATAATATAGATCCAAAAAAATTAAAAAAGAATACAACTTATTCTTGGCCATCTAGCAAAGACCAGGACTGAATTTTTCTATCCCTAGCCTGATGATCATTTCATCTTGTAAGATTATCATTACAATTATATTACATCTGACTTTGTGATTTCAAAGTCAAGAAGGACAGACCCTCTGTGCCTTGGGTTACTGATCTTTTAATTAATCTTTATTCCTTTAGAATAACTCATTTCTAAACGCATTTATTCAGCCAATATTTCTATAATCACTTAGCATTTGATAGAATTTTTCCTTGATATTTTTGACATAATGCCTCAGGTGCATATAAAATTATGGCAGAATGTGTGAACATCTCTTACTACGACTTTCTAATCTTCAGTGGCAATGCCCTACTGATTGAAGAAAGATATTCTTGGATTATTTATTTTATAATTGAATGTTTATTGTAAGACTCATTTAGTTGTATTTTCTTCCCCTACTCTGGAAACAATGTGCAATGATTTTAAGGGCAAATAAAAAGATGGTGCAAGCTAGGCAACGTTTCATTCTGTTATGGGTAAGGTTGCTATGCATAGGAGACAACTCCACAGCAAACAAAAAAGTTGGTTAAAGGAAAAAAAAGTTTCCACTATTAAGGACTGAAAAAAGTATCTCATCCAGAAAAAATAAAGATTAATTCTCTCTTACTTCATAACAGATTGTATTCTCAAATAACTCGTTTTCAATTTAGATGTATTTGGGGTTATAGCCTTTATTCTTTTCTACCTTCAATAATAATAATAATAAAAGTACTATCCTACTTTTGTAACTTGTTTATTGGAGTTTACACCTGGTTCATTGACATATTTGGCCTTATACTTTGATAGTCTCCTGAGAGGAAATTTTACAAAATATTATCCTTACAGATGATGAACGACCTCTGCATTTGGGTCATCTTTACTAATCTTCTACAATTACTCTACCTTCTCACCTAATGATTTATACATGGAGCCTTCTAAGGCCCCTGAGTGGTGCAGGTGGTTAAGCATTCAGCTACTAGCAGGAAAGTTGGCCATTTGAAACCAACCAAATTGTTCCTTGAAAAACAGATATTTTGTGTGTACTGTTTTACTATGAATTTATATTTATTGTGCTATAAATCCTTTTGCAGCATTTGTCATTGTAAATATTTGTAATGTATCCATTTGTGGCCTTTAAAATTTTTTTTTTTGCTTATTTGTCCTATGTAGTGGGGGGGGTGTGAATGTGTGTGTGTATATATATAGAAAATGACTATGATATGGCATTCAATATGTATGAGATATTATTAGCTGGTGGTGCTCATGAGGGAACTCTGGTGGCATAGTGGTTAAGAGCTATGGCTGTTAACCAAAAGGTCAGCAGTTCAAATCCACCAGGTGCTCCTTGGAAACCTTATGGGACAGTTCTACTCTGTCTTACAGGATCACTGTGAGTCAGAGTCCCCTCGACAGCAATGGTTTAGTGGGTATTATGCATATATATTCACTTGCTTACCCTTTAATGGAGAGGAGGCATGGTTGTGCAATGTCCAAAACTCACTGCTAACTGAAAGGTTGCCAGTTTTTACCCCCAAGCCATTCCAGGGAGAAAAGATCTGGCCATCTGCATCCATAAAGATTACAGCCTAGATAACCCTATGGGGCATTTCTACTCTGTCTTGTAGGTCACTATAAGTCACAATTGACTCAAAAGCATCTCACAAACCAAAAATTCTTTAATGGTAGGTTTTTTTTTTTTTTTTTTTTGCTTCCAACAGAACATGTTCTGGCTTTCTTGCTTTGGACGTGTCTTTAGGAAAGACCAGTTGCTGGAGGAGAACATCATATTTGGTGAAGCAGAGGGCCAAGGAGAATGAGGGAAGCCCTTCATGAGTTGGACTGACACAGTGGCTGCAACATGGACTCAAACATGCCAATGATTGTGAGGATAGCACAGGGCCAGGCAACACTTTATTCTGTCACTGTAAGTTGCAGTCAGCTCAATGGCAGATAACAACAACCTCTAGAGATAGATTTTTTTTCACTTCACATTGGTTCTATTGAGGTCCTTCCATGCTATCATAAGCATTAATAATTTGTTCCTTTTCACTGCTGAGTATTATTTCATCATGAATTTACTACAGTTTGATTACTCGTTCACCTATAGAGGGACATTTTAGGTGGTTACCAATTTTTAGTTATTAATGTTTCTGTGAATATTTGTGTAAGGGTTTTTGTATGAACATAAATTTTCATTTCTCTGGAATAAATTTCTAAGTGTGGGTTGTTTTAATTTTGACAAAGCCCAACCTGTCATTTTGTACTTTTCTTCCATATGTTTGCATGTACCAGTAATTCAGAAGTTTTTATTATTGAGTGATGGGCACTCTCTTGGATATATCACAATTTATTTATTCATTCTAAAGTAGATGAACCTTTGGGTTGATTCTAGTTTTTGAGTATTACAAATAAAGTTGTTATGAACATTTGTATACATATCTTTATAAGAAAAAATGCTGTCATTCCTCTTGAGTATATATGAGTAAAATGGCTAAATAATATGGTAAAACCATGTTCAGCTTTTTAAGACCCTGATACTTAAAATAAATTATTTTTTAAAGTATTGACACAGATTTAATTTTCCACTAGCAGCATATGAGAGTTCTGGTCCCTTCACATACTTACCAGCTATCTGATATTCTAATAGCTGTATAGAGATCTGTCATTAATGTTTTCACTTGAAATTCACCAAAGGTTAATGAACTGAACATTTTTATGTGCTTATTTGCCAACTGTATATGTTCCTTGGGTAAATTGTTGTATTTATGGCCATGTTTGTGGACTGTTTCATTTCTTTTCTTTCCTTCTCTCTTTCTTTTTATTTCTTTTCTGTTTTTTGAGCTTTGAGATATCTGTATATCATGGAAACAAACCATTTATGAGATATGTTATTTGAAAGTATTATCTCCCAGAATATAACTGGTTTTTATACAACTGTCTTTTGAAGAGCATAAGTTTTAATATTTGATGTGGTTAAACTTTTTTATGGATTTTGCTTTTGGCTTTATATCTATGAAATCCCCAAATAAATCTATAGAGTTGATGCAAGCCCACTTAAAATCCAAACGGGCTTTGTTTTTTTTTTTTAATAAACTAATAAGCTGAAAGTAAATTCACAAAAAAAAGTTATCTTTTTAGTTCTATAAATGTAATGTAGGCTCTATTAGATTTTTTACATAAAAAAATCATGTCTTCTATCATTAAAAAAAAAGTTTTCCTTCTTCCTTTCCAATCTGGATGCTTTCTATTTATTTGTTTAATTTTTTATTGCCTTTTATTGCCTTATTGTGTTACCTAGAATATCCACTAAAATATAAACATGTTTGGTAAGAGTGGACTTACTTGTTTTTTTCCTGGTCTTACTGAGAATGTATTCAATTTTTCATACCACGTGTGATGGTAGCTGTAGGTTTTTCATGGGTGCCCTCTATCAGTTTGAGGATATTCCATTTTAATACTAGCGTTCTCAAAGCCTTATCACAATTATTAGAACTTTTAAAATATTCCTCTAGATCTACTCATATGGCATTGTTTTTCATTTGTAATTTGTTATTACGTTTAATATCAGTAATTGATTTTTTTTTAATGTAGAACTATCCGTGCATTTCTGGAGAACACCTAATTTGGTGTGTTATTGTCTTTACATGTCATCAGGCTCAATTTCTTAAATTTTTCTTTACATTTTACATATATGTGTTCTGTTGTTTTCTCTTCTTTTAATGTCTTTGCCTGAGTTTGATATCACGGTTAAAGCTACGTTCATATGGAAAATGCAAATACACTGTTTTCTTCAGATTTGTGGAAGATTTTATGTGGAATAGGCTACTTCTTTTTTTCCTAAAAGCTTAATAAAGTTTCCCAATCAGCTCACTTGGACCTGAGTGAGGATGCAGAGTATATTAAACTGAAATTTCCATTTTGATACTCTCTTTACCAGTGACTTTTTTTTTCTTACGTGTTTTCTAGTCTCTCTATACATGAAAATATATCATACCCCCCCTTGTATGGTGCTAAACTAAAACCTAGATTGGATCTTTTTTTTTTAATAGACAACCTTAGTATATTTAAAATTTATTTTTTCTTTCTCATTACAATTTTTTTGTTACTATTAAAGGGATAAAAATACAAAAATATGCATGGAAAATTAGCAAGGAATATGGAAGAACTATGTCCAGAAAAAACACATAGATGCTGTCGGATGAATCCTGGCTGAAAGCAAAGAATACCAGAAATATGTTTACCTGTGTTTTATTGATTATGTGAAGGCATTCGACCGTGTGAAGCATAACAAATTATTGATGACATTGAGAATAATGGGAACTCCAGAACACTTAATTGTGCTTATGCAGAACATGTACCTAGATCAAAAGGCAATCTCATTCAAACAGAACAAGGGGATACTGAGTGGTTTAAAGTCAGGAAAGGTGTGCATCAGGGTTGTATCTTTCACTATACCTATACCTATTCTGTATGCTGAGCAAACAATCTGAGAAACTGGCCTCCATGAAGAATGCAGAATCAGGTTTGGGAGAAGACTTATTAACAACCTGTGTTATGCAGATGATCCCCAACCTTGCTTGCTGAGGGTGAAGAGGACTTGAAGCACTTAACTGATGAAAATCATAGGCCAAACCTTCATTATATATTACACCTCAACTTAAAGAAAATAAAAACCCTCACAACGGGACCAATAGGCAACATTGAGATAAATGAAGAAAAGATTGAAGTTGTCAAAGATTTCATTTTACTTGGATCCACATTCAATGCTCCTGGAAGCAGCAGTCAAGAAAGCAAAAGACATGCTGCATTGGGCAAATTTGTTGCAAAAGACCTCTTTAAATGTTGAAAAGCAAAGGTATTACCTTGAAGACTAAGGTGCTCCTACCCAAGGCATGGTGTTTTCAATCGCCTCATATGCATGTGAAAGCTGGATGATGAATAAGGAAGACCGAAGAATTAATGCCTTTGAACTGTGGTGTTGGCGAAGAATATTGAATATACCGTGGACTGCCAAAAGAATGAACAAATTTGTCTTTGAAGAATACAACCACAATGCTCCTTAGAAGCAAGTCAGGCAAGATTACATTTCATATACTTTGGACCAGTTATCGGGACGCCTCAGTTCTGTGAGAAAGATGTCATGCTTGGTAAAGTAGAGGGTCAGCAAGAAAGAGAAAGACCCTCAAGGAGATGAATTGACAACAGTGGCTGCATCAATGGGCTCAAACATAAAAACTATTGTGAGGATAGCACAGGACCCGGCAGTGCTTCCTCCTGTTGTATATAGGGTCACTATGAGTCAAAACCAACTTGATGGCACCTAACAACAATAACATGTGCAGAAACCATGTCAAATATATAAAATACTACAAATCACACCTCACTCACTAGAAACACAGCATAGTTCAAATCATGGGATTATCTTCTTTTGCTTCTTCCAAGTAGAATAGTCAAAACAGTGAATTCAAACAATAGGTCACTCAAAATATAGTGCACACTCATATTACACAAATTTGAGAACATTCTTAAAAAAAAAAAAAAACAAGGCAAATGACCTAAGTCATCATACCATAGACCTCTTATGCAAGGATACCTTAAACAGATAATGTCTCCTAAATAGAGTAACTATTGTTTTCTAGACAGATAAGGGGAAAAATCTATGAGACAGAAGCGTCCAATAAGGAAGTGATATCCATCTGGAAGAGAAAAAATGAAAAAAACCCGGAAACTTCTGTGGCTGACGCCAATAAATTTATCTTACCTGGTATATCTAATGATACAGACAAAATGGGCTCATTTAGAGAAAAACAGATACTGAGCTGGTCTTATCAAATATAATAACTATATTTTATTACTGTTTATATTACTGTTATAATAACGATAGAAATAATAACAAAGCAAACAGATTCTAAGGGCTCATATATGAAAATAAAGGCGCTGATGATGAAAGAGATGGATTTCAAGGTTTAGAAAGTGGACATTTGAGCAAATTTCATATCATCCCACTATACAGAGCCTTCTTGCAATCAGAATTAGCCACCCCTGGGCAGAGAATGAACACAAAACAGAAGGTATGCAGACACGAACACACACACACATATACATACACACATATGTACACGTACAGACACATGCACGTAGGTATACATACATTCACATACACATACAAACAAGTGTGCACGCACATACACACAAGCACACATAAACACATGCACACACGTACACGCATACATGCACCTACACGCACATACATACACGCACACATATACTTTCTACAATTTTTTTTTTCTTCTAAATGGGGAAAACACCAGATACTTGGAATTCTTCCTGTATCTACTACTGTTTCCCTATCCCACTGGGCATATTTACTCTTGTTTTTCATTTCTTTTTTTTAATCACCACCTAACTCCTTCTAATATCCTATAAAATTTCTTAATTAGTATGCTTATAATACATCTCTCCTGCTTAAGGAAGACAACATTTTTTTAAATAATTTTTATTGAGCTTTAAGTGATCATTTACAAATCAAGTCAGCCTGTCACATATAAGCTTATATGCACCTTACTCCATACTCCCACTTAATCTCCCCCTAATGAGTCAGCCCTTCCAGTCTCTCGTGACAATTTTGCTAGTTTCTAACCCTCTCTACTCTCCTATCTCCCATCCAGACAGGAGATGCCAACACAGTCTCAAGTGTCCACCTGATACAAGTAGCTCACTCTTTACCAGCATCTCTCTCCAACCCATTGTCCAGTCCCTTCCATGTCTGATGAGTTGTCTTCGGGAATGGTTCCTGTCCTGGGCCAACAGAAGGTTTGGGGTACATGACTGCCGGGATTCCTCTAGTCTCAGTCAGACCATTAAGTCTGGTCTTTTTATGAGAATTTGGGGTCTTCATCCCACTGATCTCCTGCTCCCTCAGGGGTTCTCTGTTGTGCTCCCTGTCAGGGCAGTCATCGGTTGTGGCCAGGCACCATCTAGCTCTTCTGGTCTCAGGACGATGTAAGTCTCTGGTTCCTGTGGCCCTTTCTGTCTCTTGGGCTCATAGTTATTGTGTGACCTTGGTGTTCTTCATTCTCCTTTGATCTAGGTGGGTTGAGACCAATTGATGCATCTTAGATGGCTGCTTGTTAGCATTTAAGACCCCAGACACCACATTTCAAAGTGGGATGCAGAATGTTTTCATAATAGAATTATTTTGCCAATTGACTTAGAAGTTCCCTTAAGCCATAGTTCCCAAACCCCCGCCCTTGCTCCGCTGACCTTTGAAGCATTCAGTTTATCCCAGAAACTTCTTTGCTTTTGGTCCAGTCCAGTTGAGCTGACCTTCCCTGTATTGAGTATTGTCCTTCCCTTCACCTAAAGTAGTTCTTATCTACTAACTAATCAGTAAATAACCCTCTCCCACCCTCCCTCCCTCCCCCCTCGTAACCACAAAAGTATGTGTTCTTCTCAGTTTATACTATTTCTCAAGATCTTGTAATAGTGGTCTTATACAATATTTGTCCTTTTGCCTCTAATTTCGCTCAGCATAATACCTTCCAGGTTCCTCTATGTTATGAAATGTTTCACAGATTTGTCACTGTTCTTTATCGATGCGTGGTATTCCATTGTGTGAATATACCACAATTTATTTAACCACTCATCTGTTGATGGACACCTTGGTTGCTTCCAGCTTTTTGCTATTGTAAACAGAGCTGCAATAAACATGGGTGTGCATATATCTGTTCGTGTGAAGGCTCTTATTTCTCTAGGGTATATCCCGAGGAGTGGGATTTCTGGGTTGTATGGTAGTTCTATTTCTAACTGTTTAAGATAACGCCAGATAGATTTCCAAAGTGGTTGTACTATTTTACATTCCCATCAGCAGTGTATAAGAGTTCCAATCTCTCCACAGCTTCTCCAACATTTATTATTTTGTGTTTTTTGGATTAATGCCAGCCTTGGTGGAGTGAGATGGAATCTCATCGTAGTTTTAATTTGCATTTCTCTAATGGCTAATGATCGAGAGCATTTTCTCATGTATCTGTTAGCTGCCTGAATATCTTCTTTAGTGAAGTGCGTGTTCATATCCTTTGTCCACTTCTTGATTGGGTTGTTTGTCTTTTTGTGGTTGAGTTTTAACAGAATCATATAGATTTTAGAGATCAGGCACTGGTCAGGAAGTCATCATTTTTTACTGTTTTATTTATTAATCTCTTTATAGCTCTTAGTAAACTGAGTGGTAGAAGGCAACATAGAAATATATGTTGAACTTGTCTATGCTTTTTTGCTTGCTATTCCCTTTGGAGGCAGAGAGAAAACAGTTTAAAGCCCATAATGTAATTTATATGAATCATATGGTATAGTGAACTTTGAGTAAATATATTACATAATTGTCCCAAAGTCCTATGTAAGACATATTTTACATCTTTATTCCTTAAACTATAGATCAAGGGATTTGACATGGGAATAACCAGTATGTAAAATATGGAAGCCATTTTATCAGTGTCAAAGGAGGAACTGGACTTGGGCTGCATGTACATAAAGATTAAAGTCCCATAGAACACTACCACCACTGTTAGGTGGGATCCACAAGTGGAGAAAGCCTTGTGCCTGCCCTCAGCTGACTTCATCTTGAGAATGATTGAAGAATGAGCAGGTAAGAAACAAGAACTATTAGGAAGGATGAAATTAAATCAAAAGCTGCTAAGATGAGAATGATCGATTCAATTCCAAGTGTGTCTGAGCAGAGGAAAGACAACAAGGGGAGACCATCACAGTAGAAATGCCTGATGACATTGTAGCTACAGAAGAATAAATTAAAAATCTTTATGGTGAGGAGAAGAGAAACAAATGTGGTGTAGAGGTAGGGAGTCACCACCAGCACCCACCACGTCCTTTGTGACGTGATGACTGTGTAGAGCAGAGGGTTACAGCTGGCTACATAGTGGTGATAAGACATTGCTGACAGAATAAAAAATTCACTATTTATGAACAAAATAAAAATAACTAGCTGTATAGCACAAAAATAATAGGAGATTGTATTTTCATGCACAACAAAATTTACCAACATTATGGGTCCCACAGCTATTGAGTAACCAAGATCAGTGATAGCTACGTATCTGAGAAAAAAATACTTGGGAGTTTGTAGACTAGAGTCTATCTTGGTGAGGATGACCATACCCAAGTTGCCCACCACTGAGATCATGTAGTTGATGAGGGACAGTCCAAACAATGGAGTCTGCAGCTCAGGACAGTCTGTGATTCCCAACAGGATGAATTCATTCAGCACTGTTAGACTGTGTTTGTCCATCTAGGTCTATCAGGAAACCTATTCTGGATAGAGACATCAGCATCGTCAATAGCTTTAACATAGTCGTCCGATGGATTTTTAGTATACAAATCCAGTGTGAATAATATAAATCCAATCTTTCCTTATTAGGATATTTGAATATATACCCTACTCCCACAAATTTTATACACACACACACACACACACACACACATATTATAGATTAATGGATAGATTGATAGATGAAACAAAAATGGATAAACTGTTAAACCTTTAGGTGTTAGATACATGGATATTTATTGTACTCTTCTTAAAACTTTTATCTTTTTCGTATACCTAAAGAAAAGCTAGACTATATGAAGAACAGGGCATCAGGATTGGAGAAAGTCTCCTTAACAACCTGCGTTATGCAGATGACACAAGCTTGCTTACTGAAAGTGAGGAAGACTTGAAGCACTTACTAATGAAGATCAAAGACCACAGCCTTCAGTATGGATTACATCTCAACATAAAGAAAACAAAAATCCTCACAAGTGGACCAATGAGCGACATCATGATAAACGGAGAAAAGACTGAAGTTGTCAAGGATTTCATTTTACTTGGATCCACAATCAACAGCCATGGAAGCAGCAGTCAAGAAATCAAAAGATGCATTGCATTGGGTAAATCTGCTGCAAAGGACCTCTTCAAAGTGTTGAAGAGCAAAGATGTCACCCTGAAGACTAAGGTTTGCCTGATCCAAGCCATGGTATTTTCAATCGCATCATATTCATGTGAAAGCTGGACGATGAATAAGGAAGACTGAAGTAGAATTGACGCCTTTTAATTGTGGTGTTGGTGAAGAATATTGAATATCCCATGCACTGCCAAAAGAACGAACAAATCTGTCTTAGAAGAAGTACAGCCAGAATGCTCTTTAGAAGCAAGGATGGCGAGACTGCATCTTATGTACTTTGGACACATTGTCAAGAGGGATCAGTCCCTGGAGAAAGGACATCATACTTGGCAAAGTACAGGGTCAGCGGAAAAGAGGAAGACCCTCAACGAGGTGGATTGACACAGTGGCTGCAACGATGAGCTCAAGCATAACAAACGATTGTAAGGATGGCGCAGGACCAGGCAGTGTTTCATTCTGTTGTGCATAGGGTCGCTATGAGTCAGAACCGACTCGATAGAACCTAACAACAACAACAAAGAAGAAATATGTGAAAACATTTTGAACCTTTCATTTCAAAACATTATCTTATGCAAACTCATGATTACAGTTGGTTCAGGATGGAACAATCAACATAGTAGATGAGTTTTAGATAGATATATAATTGATTACAATAGGGATTATTTGTCTTTATAGATGAAAACATTCCTTTGTATGAACCTAGATACAGCCTCTGCTATACTAGGTTGGGTTATACCTCCATTTGTAAGATATACAAAGTGGTACTTTGGGTAAATAACATAAGTTATATGAATCTGTTTATCCCTACCTGAAAAATCATATTCTAACACTTTCTTGCAGGATTGTTATGAAGAATACATGAGAATTAAATGCTTCAATGTGTCTTTGTTACTTGAAAATAACTCTAAAATAGAGTGTGTTTAGTACACTTTATCTATCTATCCATCCATCCTTCCATCTATCCACCCATCCATCCATTCATCCATATGTCTCTCTGTATAACTATCTATCATGTATTTGTCTATCATCCTTGTCACCTATTTTTTTTGATGTTGCCAGTAATTACTTGAAATGATTTTTTTTGTTAATTGTTTTGATCTCTATGATATTTATAGGTAAATTCTTCTGGACTGTGACTTAAATTCTTTGCCACCACTTTCATAATGACTAGGTTCATTATGGTTCTATCCTTGTAACTGACCCCAGCCCCACATTTCCATAAAACCCATTCTATGACTGAAGTGCCTGAAAGTGCCATTCTATAGATGACTTTCTTTGTTAGTCTACATAATTTCTCCTCCAATTGAGCATTAGTATTATAACTGACACATTCTAAGTTTTTTTTTAACACATCAGATATATGTAGTTTTTCTCATGGAGAAATCTAGGATATATGAGGAAATCTGAACAAATAGTGAAACATTAATGTCACAAACTCTGCCTTGTAAAAAAAAAAAATCCTCTACTTTTTATGAAAAAAAAGAAAGTTAAAAAATCACCATATGACACAATAGCGTAGGAGAAAAAGAAAATATACTGACGATGACATATATGTGAATTACTGGAAGTTATTTAAAATCTGTCTGAACATGAAGCGTCTTCCATTTAACATCAGAACTTTTATGTGCCATGAGACATCAGAGATCCATTTAATTATAATCTCAAAAAAAAAAGTATCTGAATATACCTCAGATGTTTTAAAAACACAACAATAGCCCTACAGGTTAAGATAACAGAATGGTTGGTTTAAAATTTTGTAGTGATTACTTCTTCCTAACTATGTCTGTGTGTCTATATCTATCTATCTATCTGTCTGTCTGTCCGTCTGATCTGTCTATCATCTATCTAATCTATCATCATCTATCCTTCCTTCCTTCCTTCCTTCCTTCCTTCCTTCCTTCCTTCCTTCCTTCCTTCCTTCCTTCTTCCTTCCTTCCTTCCTTCCTTCCTTCCTTCCTTCCTTCCTTCCTTCCTTCCTTCCTTCCTTCCTTCTTCTCTCTCTCTTTCTTTCTCTCTCTCTCTTTCTTTTCTTTCTTAACTTGCATATATCTATTCCTGAACACTATAAGCAGAGCAGTCTCTGAGTAAACTATTAGCAAGCAAATGCAGACATTAAAATTCAAAGCGTTAAATTAGAAAAGAGAATACGAGAAGTCCACATCTACCTCATATAAAACTTATCAGGGATAATGATGGAAAGCAGACAGAACTAAATCAAAATTCTTACTATTTTGCTGTTGCTTTGCCATTGATTAAAATGAAGCCTTGAAAATGTCACCAAAACATTCTAGATGTTAGAAAAATGGCACTGCATAAAAAATTATGCCTTTTACCTGTAATCAATCTGTTTTATTAGCTCCTTAGCATGGCATAGTGGAAACAATTTATAGCTTTCTCTCAGCCCTTGAGGCTCTCCCTGAGGAGATAGCAAGCAATGTGTTAATGTCTGAAGCCCTTGAAAGCTTAAGAAAACATCTAGGGTGTCTGCTAATTTTCTAAACTATTTGCGTTCACCAAGGAGTAGGTTTCTTTTAGATACATTTATTAATTTAACTCAGTTAACTTTCAAATTGTCGCACCCAGGGACCTGGATTAAAAAAATTTACCTTTAGGACAGGCCACTCAATATTTCCTTATTTCCACCATGTTCTCAAATGCAATAAAATTATTACATTTGATGTATATGATATGCATTTTTTCCCTATATTTCTCTTATTTTTTTAATATGGAGACAGATATTAGTCGCTCCACTCCTTCTTTCGTTGTGAATTGTCTGTTTAAGACTGCTTTCTTATTCTATTTTATCAGATTAAGATATTCAATTTTATTAGCATGACTCAAAATGAAAAGAAACTGGCAAATAGCCCTTAATAATCAGAACATGAAATGTATGAAGTATGAATCTCTGAGAAATGAAATTGTAAAAAATGAAACAAAAAACATAAAGATGGGCATCCGGATATCCTAGACCTTAGTGAGCTGAAATGGACTGGTATTATACGTTTTGATTTGGACTATCATGGGAACAACAAATTGAAGAGGAATGGCATCACACTCATCCTTAAAAAAGAACATTTCAAGATCTATCCTGAAGTGCAATGCTGTCAGAGACAGGATATATCCATACTCCAATGAAGAAAACCAGTTAATATGACTATTATTCAAATTTACCCACCAAACACTAATGCCAAAGATAAGGAAATCAAAGATTTTATCAACTTATGAAGTCTGAAATTAATCAAAATTGCAGTCAAGATGCATTGATAATTATTGGTGATTAGAATGTGAAAGTTGGAGACAATGAAGAAGGATTGGTAGTTGGAAAATATGGCCTTGGTGTTAGAAACAATGTCAGGCATCGCATGTTAGAATATTGTAAAACCAACAAATTTTTCTTTACGAATAACTTTTTTTTCAGCAACATAAAGGAGACTATACATGTGGAACTCACCAGACAGAACACACAGGAATGAAATCAACTATGTCTGTGGAAAGAGATGATGGAGAAGCTCAATATCATCGTTGCAACAAGGCCAGGAGCCAAGTGCAGAAGAGACCAATGATTAATCATATGTAAGTTCAAGATGAAGCTGAAGAAAATTAGAGCAAAACATGACCTTGAGTACATCCAGCCTGAATTTAGAGACCATCTCAAGAATATATTTGACACATTGAACACTAATGACCAAAGATTAGACAAATTTGGAATGGGATCAAGGACATCAAGTATGAACAAAGCAAAAGGTCATTAAAAAAAAATAGGAAAGAAAGAAAAAAACAAAATGGATGGCTGAGGAGACTCTGAAAATTGCTCTTGAAAGCAAATGGAAGAAATAATGAAGTTAAAAACTGAAGATTTCAAAGGGTGGCTTGAGAAGACAAATAAACTATTATAATGAAATGTGCAAAGACCATGGAAAACCAAAAGGGAAGAACATGCTCGGCATTTCTCATACTGAAAGAAATGAAGAAAAAAATTCAAGCCAAGTGAGTGAACTATAAAAACCCAGTGAATTATATGCTATGTTAATTATATCTCAATAAAAGGTTTTAAAAAATAAATGTAACAAGAAAAAGCCAATTTATCTGACTTCTAGATGTGAAAAAAGAGATTTACCCATGTATAAAGCACTTTAAATGTGTAGAATCCTTGCTTACTCAAGTAGGTATTAAAAGTCTTAATGTTTAAAAAAAAAATCATGAACATTTAATGACTTTGTAAAAAATAAAGCCTTGAAAAAAATCCAATGTTTCTTTATCAATTATTTTAAGTTAACAATTTCCATAGAGTCATTTGTTGTGATGGTCAAAGAAAATGTCCATGAAGAAGTGAGTTTTAAATACCAATATTCTCTATGAGACAGTAAATGTTGAATTCTTATTTTGCCTACTTTAGGGTTGGCTAGTTTTTATTGCTTCAAGTAATAAACTAATATTTTGAGCTAAAATTATGTAAATAGATATATCTGATGCTGTACTTTGCTGTTATTTCATATATTAAATTGTGCAGGTTTTCTGGGATTTAAGTAATATAATATTTTTATATTTCTCACCAAGGAGCCTTTACAGGTTTGCTATTGTTTTTAGTTGCCATTGTGTATAGAAAAGACTGGCTATGAATACAAGATAACCTACTACTAGAATATGACACAACGAAAACTGGGAGGAATACCACGTTGTAGTGAAGGGCATGCCCCTCACAGTTCTAGCAATGTGCCAGTCACATATACTGGAAATTAGAATATCACTCTTCCTGTAACTTGACTTCTGTGACTTCCCTACCTCAAAGCATTTCTGTTCACCTCTCCACTGGTTTACTCTTTCTCCAGGGAATCCAGCAACGTATGTAGTACCAATTTGGTGGTAACTTTCTCTAGATGAAAGATTACATGCAGATACTATTTGACACTTGGTGGTGGGGACCAGTCACTGGAGAAGAACATCAAGCTTAGTATAGTACAGGGTCAAAGAAAAAGAGGAAGACCCTCAAGGAGGTGGATTGGCACAGTGGCTGCAACAATGGTCTCAAACACAGCAATGATTGTGAGGATGGCTCAGGACCAGGTGCTATTCCATTCTCCTGTACATGGGGTTTCTGTGAGTCAAAACTAACTCAATGGCACCTAACAACAACAAGTATTAAGATTATTGGGGACCATTAAATATTTAAATGAATCACAGATCATTTCTTATTCTAACTGTAAAAATGTTTAACTCGTATACTCAAGATCCTCAGCTAGTATTTCCTTTTTTTTTTTTTTCTCTCTCTCTCCTCTCTTTCTCTCTCTTAATTTCAGGAGCTCCTTCAGTGAAAAACTATATAGGTGAATTACACTTTTTTTTCCTTTGGGTTGATGGATATCCCTGAGTTGTATGTTATTCCTTTTGATCTGATGATTTCTGTGGTGGGAAGCTCTTAGATGTTTGCATTAAACTTGGGACTACCCAATATATTGCAAATTTTCAGCTGCTTCTTTCACATCTTAGTGTATATGAATGACACACCCTACAATACCATGGTGCCCAACTGTCACAATTGCTTATGGTGCCTCTGCCTCTCTGCATTGCATCATCTAGTAATGCTTTTCCCATGCATGTAATGAAACAATAAGCAAAGGGATCACCCAAAATTAGCTCAAGAAAGGGGTTTTAATTTATTTAAAAAAAAAGTCCAGCAGCAGGGCCCTATTGGCGTGGTGGTTGAGAACTCTGCTGCTAACCGAAAGGTCAGCAGTTCAAACCCACCAGCTGCTCACTGGAAACCCTATAGGGGCAGTTCTACTCTGTTCTATAGGGTTGCTATGAGGCAGAATCCACTCGATGGCAACGGGGTTTTGTTTGGTTTAGTGCTCATGACCTTCATAGCCTTCTAAGTACTTTAACATTTTTAAACTATTTATGCTCACATGACAATAAACCGTGCACCTTTTTATATTCCAATGGACTATTTTTATTCAAGTTTCATTGGCTACACGGAGAATTTTATTTCATGATCATGTGCCAAGAAAATAATTTAGACTTTTGAAGTTTCAAAAAAATACTAGAAATTTTAAAATAATAACAATAAACAAAAATACATGGAAAAAATTAAGGAGCATCGGAATCAACTCGACGGCAGTGGGTTTTAACATGCTGCAGCTATGTCCGTAAAACTAGATAACTATATCCTTACCACATAAAAGGTCTTACTTGAATTAGAAATACAGGTAAGCACAAACCATGGGATTATCTCATTTTGTCGCTCACAAGTAGGGTGGACAAAAGTCAATGCAAATAAAATTCATAATAAATATTTACCAAAGTTTAGGAAAGCCAAACCAATGAAAGAGAGGCAGCAAACTTAACTCGTCATAGACTATCCTGTTACCCAAGGAGATACACAGAAAGTAATTGAACAAACAACTTAAAAAGTTGTTGATATAGATAAGAAAGGATCATCCATTAAACAAAAAAAGATAATTATTAAGAAAGAACAACCAGCAGGGGATGGATTTCAAACCTGGGAGCCTCTATGGTTGGCCTCAAGAAATTTATCTTAACTGGTGTATATTCTGATCTAGGCAAAAACAAGTCAGATGCAGAGCTGAACTTTTGAACTGCAAAAATTTCAAGGTATGTTGAGTAAACAGATTTACATGTGAAAGTAAAGGCATTAATGGGTAAAGGGTAGAACTCCAAGATCTGCAATGGGGGCATTTAAGCAATTCATGCAACTGAGTACTTTAAATCGCCATATACTCTGAGACTCCTCGCAACCTGGCCCTGATCTAATGCAGCCTTCAGAAGACTTTGAAGACTAAAACAGAAGGCAAAGGCTTACAAACACACACACATACATAAACACAAGTGCTGACACTGAAAAGTTTAATAATTGAAAAAAAAAAACACCAGAATCTTTGTATCTCCACTTTTGTACCTAGTACTTTTTCCCACTTCCACTCAGCATATCCACTCTCCTTGCCTAATTTCATGATTCCCAACACATTCTCCTGGAGCCCTAGTGGTGCAGTGGTTAAGAGCTTGGCTGCTAACCAAAAGGTCGGCAATTCAAATCCACTGCCCACTCCTTGAAAACCCTATGGGGCAGTCCTACTCTGTCTTACAGGGTTGCTGTGAGTAGTAATCGACTCAAGGACAATGGGTTTGGTATTTTTTAACACATTATCAAAAAAACCAAATGCACTGCTGTTGAGTCAATTATGACTCATAGCAACATTATAGGACAGAATAGAACTGTCCCATAGGGTTTCCAAGGCTGAAAATCTTTATGGAAGCAGATTGCTTCAATTTTCTCCCAAGAAGCAACTGGTTTTTTGAAACACTGACGTTCCAGTTAGCAGTCAAGCAATTTAACTGCTGCACCACAAGGGTCCTAACACATTCTACTGTACTATAGATTGTTCTTAATTATTGTTTGTGATTCATCTCTTTCCTTCAAGAAAGGTACCAGTTTGTACTCTTTTGTTCATCAATGCACTTAGAAGAGTGACTAGCATGTAGAAGGCAATTTATAAATATATGTTGAATATATTTGTGCTCACTGTTCCCTATGGAGGCACACAGACAAGGTTTGAGATCATGGTGTAATTTGTAGGAATCATATGCTGCATCAAACTCTAGAAAATACATTGCGTATTTTTTTCCATGTCCTATGTAGGGCACATTTTACATCTTTGTTCCTCAAGCTATAAATCAAGGGATTCAACATGGGGATAACCAGGGTGTAAAATATGGAAGCCACTTTATCAGTGTCAAAGGAATGACTGGACTTGGGCTGCATGTACATAAAGATTAAAGTCCCATAGAACACTACCACCACTGTCAGATGGGATCCACAGGTGGAGAAAGCCTTGTGCCTGCCCTCAGCTGACTTCATCCTGAGAATGGCTACAAAAACGAGTAGGTAAGAAACAAGAACTGTTAGAAGAGATGAAATCAAATCAAAAGATGCTAAGATGAGATTGATCAATTCAATTTCATGTGTGTTTGAGCAGAGCAAGGATAACAAGAAGAGATTGTCACAGTAGAAATGATTGATGATATTGTAGCCGCAGAAGGATAAATTAAAAATCTTTATGGTGACCAGAAGAGAAACAAATGTGCTGTAGAGATAGGGTATTGCCACCAGCACCCAACAAGTCCTTTGTGACATGATGACTGTGTAGAGCAGAGGGTTACAGATAGCCACAAAGCGGTCATAAGACATTGCTGACAGAAGAAAAAGTTCACTAGTTATGAACACAATAAAGAAAGCTAGCTGTGTAGCACAAAAATAATAGGAGATAGTGTTTTCATCCACAATAAAATTGACTAGCATTTTGGGTCCCACAGCTGTTGAATAACCAAGATCAGTGATAGCCAGGTGTCTGAGAAAAAAGTACATGGGTGTTTGTAGCTTGGAGTCTGTCTTGGTGAGGATGATCATGCCTGAGTTGCCCACCACTGAGATCGTGTAGATGATGAGGAACAGCCCGAACAACGGAGCCTGGAGCCCAGGGTGATCTGTGATTCCCATCAGAAGGAATTCATTTAGCATTGTTAGATTTTGCTTTTCCATCTTGGTCTATCAGGAAACCTGTTCTGGATAGAGATATCAGCGTAGTCAATCGGTTTTATGTAGCATCATCTGGTAGATTTTTAGTATACAAAGGCAATATGCTAAATGAATAAGATAAATCCAAACTTCCAATACAGGTTTTTGAAAGTAAACCCGCCTCCCACAAGTAAAGTATAGGTACATGAAGAAAGAAAAAAAGATAGAGGGAAAGAAAGAAAAATCTAACTTGTTATCAATTGAGGAAAATTTGCTGCCCATGGAACATTTGTCAATGCCTAGGACATTTTGGGTGTCAGTACTAGGAGAAGGGTACTACTGGTATCTAATGGAGGCCTGGGATGTTATTAAAAATTCTACTATATACAGAGTAACCCCACACAATAACAAAATTTCCAGTCCAAAATGTCACTATGGCGGAAGTTGAAAAGCCCTGATACAGACATAGAGATAGAGATAGACACAGATAAAGATGTAGGTGAAGGCATATGTGTACGTGTACACGTAGATGTAGATGTACATATACATATACCTTGATGGGATTCCTGGTGGAGCAGTGGTTAAGAGCTTGGCTGATAACCACAAAGTCAGCTTTTTGAATCTACTAGCTGCTCCTTAGAAAACCTATTGGGCAGTTCTACTCTGTCCTATAAGGTCTCTATGAGTCAGAATCAACTCGATGGCAACAGGTTTTCTTTTTTTACATATAGATATATGAAGCAAAAATAAAAAAAGTAAAAAATTTTAGATGTGTTAGGTATATGGGTGGTTACAAAACTTTCTTTTTTCATTTACAATACTGACAATTACATAATGACATGTATAAAATTATAATATGTATGTTAACTTCATTAAAAACATTTCAAAATGCAAATTCCCAGAATGTGTGGAAACATTTAGTATCCCTTACTTCAAAACATAGTCCTGTAAAAGCCCTTGTGCCACAGGTGGTACAGTCGGAAACAACATACTTGACAAGTATTGAACACAAGGAAAATCTAATAGATCGTGGTGGGGATAGTCTGTCTTTATACAGGAAATTATTCCAGGTGGTAGACCCATACAGATATAGTCTTTTTTATACCTCAGCTTGTGGGTAATAGAAAAGTTTGTGGCATAGTGGTCAAGTGCTACGACTGCTAACCAAAAGAGCGGCAGTTCAAATCCACCAGGTACTCTTTGGAAACTCTTTGGGGCAGTTTTACTCTGTCCTATAGGGTCACTATGAGTTGGAATCAACTCAGTGGCAATGGGTTTGGTTTTGGCTTTGTGGGTTATAGAATAAAAAAAAAAAAAGATACCTTAATTTCTTTATTCACAAGTGCAAAATGACCACTTCCCTTCAGTGTTGCTGGAAAAAAAAATGAGGATTAAATGTTTCAATGCATTTAAGATATCAGGACATAAGTCTCAAATATCAAGTATATAGTGATGTTTTTTTTTTTAAATGACAAATGATGACAGTAAGTTACCTGAAAGGTGTTTTCTTTACATATGCATATGCAAATTCTCCTACTGTGATCTAGCTTCTATGTCAGGGTTATGATGATAAGTAGGTTGAGTAGTTTGTTATCCATGTAACTGAGCCCAGCCCTTCCCTCCTGCATCCTCAACTCCATGACTAAAATTGGACCATCGATGTGCCAATCTTCTGGATGATACATCTTCTTAATACATTTTAATATAAGTTGATGGACTGCTAACCTAAAGGTCAGCGGTTCAAAACCACCAGTGGCTCCATGGGAGAAAGATGTGGCAGTCTGCTTCCATAGAGATTTATAGCCTATTTACAGCTATGGGGTCACTTTTGAGTCAGCAGTGCATTTGAATATAAATTTACTTAAAATATGTCCTAACCTAGGAGCATTTTCATTATAACTAATATACTAAATTGTTTGTAACAAATGAGATATAGTTTCTCATGGAAGAATCTAAGACAGTGAGAGAAAATTTGAACAAATTGGGAGAAAGTAAGGTCCATGTCACTGATTTTATATAACAAAATTTCATTTAAAAATTCCATTTGGATAAAGAAATCCTCTAGTTTAAGCTATTATATAGTACATAATGCATATAAACACATGTATATTTAAATTAAAATGTATATATGTATCCCTAATAAGCCACAGATTAAAAAAAAAAAATGCCAGAGAAGGATGAGGATGGCAGTTTAAGGTAAAAGAACGAAAGGTTTGAAATGATACTACTTACATGAAAATAGCACTACCAGCAGCCTCTGAATCAAGAATAACCAAACAAATAGAAAAATACAATAGTATCATATTAAATAATAAAATGGTTGCACAGGAAATACACTATCTCATTTAAAACATTGCTTACAAGGTTGTGACCCTGTACACACATTGCTTATGTCAGAAAAAAAAAAAAAAACTATTGGCCTCTTTCCACCTAGAACAAAGGAGAACGAAGAAAACCAAAGACTAAAGGAAGTAATTAGTCCAAAGGACATATGGCCCACATGAACCACAGCCTCCTCTAACCTGAGACCAGAAGGACTAGATGGTACCACTCTGACCAGGATCACAATAGAAAGCCTGGAGCAAAATGGGGGAAAAAATGTAAAAAAAAAATTCAAATTCAAAAATAAATAAACAAAAAAGACCAGATTTACTTGTTTGAAAGAGGCTGGAGAAACCCCTGAGACTATTTTCTTAAGACAATCTTCTAATGTGAAACTACAGACACCCCTGGTGGCCACCTTTCAGGCCAATAACAGACGGGGCTGCTAAACAATAACTTCGATCAACTACAGGAGACCAAAAGGGCAAGTAGTCAGGGAGGGACAGGGAAACCTGACTAATGGAAACAGGGAGCCAGGAAGGAAATGAGAAGAGTGCGGACACAGTTTTTGGTAAGAGTTTCTGATTGGAAAATTAATTTGCTGTGTAAACTTTCACTTAAAGCACACTAAAAATTTTTTTTAAGAGGTACTGAATTGGGTATTAGTAGATATTATAATTAGGAAATCAACTATCTTCAATGAATACAATAAAAGCAATGTAAATCTTGTCGAGTTGCAATGATGAAAGGCTGAAGAACAAAAATACTTATATTGGTAAGTGCTGCTTTTCCTATAAGTTAAGAGGAGATAAGAGGACTTCCTCCCATCGGCTTTGGAGTTCCACGGAGAGCACCAAATTATTTTCCATAGTTTACTGTATTTGTTGAGCATTTAATTCATTTTACACAGCTATGCTCTTTGAAAAAATTATGTCTTCTTCCTGCCAGATTCTACTGGAAATTGAAGAATATGGTATATATTATACTATCACCATAAAAAAAAAAACTAGGTAATTAAAAGTTTCCTAAACTCCAAAAATTGCTTTTCACTTCTCAACACGAGGTGTGAGATGGAAATTTATTTGTTTCTTCATCAAGAGATTAGGAAAAATGGACATTTGTACTGTTATCTAAATATGCATTAAATATTAAATTACACTTGAGAGGTACATAAGAGCCTAGAGGCAGCTTATAACTGAGGATTTTGAAGAACACCAATGCTAGAAACTGAATACCTGCAGCTTCATAATTCTGCTGCAGTATTTTTAATACTGTATATGCTTCCTTTACTTTCATATTGGAGCTCTATTATTCACATAATTAGGCCACCTGGGTGGCAAAAACACTTAAGCACTCAGCTACAGACTGAAAGGCTGGTGGGTCGAGTCCACTCAGAGGCACCTTGAAGAAAGAAAGATCTACTTCTGGAAGGTCACAGCCATTGAAAAACCTGTGGAGCACGGGTCTCTGATACCCAGGGGGCAGTTATGAGGCAAAACTGACTCCAGGACTTTGTTTTTTTCTGTTAACTTTATTCAGATAACTACTTATATGAAGTAAAAATATTTAGACATGGAATGATAATGTTTCAAAATGCTTCTTAGCATTTAGCCTCTGAAATAGAGTGTGAAGATTTGAAAAAAAAATTATGTCAAAAAATTGGAGAGAGATCCTAGCTTCAGGCACTATTGAAAAGTATAACGCACACAGAACTGAATCAGAAATCCTAATATTTTGCAATGACTTTGCCATTGGATAAAGGTGGGACCCTGCAAGGGTCAATGAAACATTCTGGATACTGGTAAAATACGGAAACAGTCTTTTTACCTGCAATGAAGCCTCTGTCTTGACTCCTCTCCCAAGTGTTTCTTAAAACGGCAGAGGGAGAAGAATTTATGGATTTTTTTTTTTTTTTTACCCATGGAGATCCTCCCTGAGGAGATGCCAAACAATTTGCTGATTGTTCCTGAGGCATTTGAAAGCTTAACAAAATACCTGGCCTTCGTTTGTTAATTGTCCAGTATATTTTGTATTCACCAGTGACCAAATTTTTACTCATAGAGTGTGTATGCATGTCTATGTTTATCTGTTTCATATAGTCCTTTGTTTTACTCTTTGTTAACGTTCCATTTTTACCACATGGGGATCGGGATTAAAATATCGTATCTGTATAACAGACCTATCAACATTCTCTATTTCTACAGTGGTTTCTTCAAACGGATGACAAAACGAAGAAGTGCTTAAACACTGTCTTATCACATTATTTAAAAGACTTAAATGGAATAAAACTATTGCATTGTGCATATGTGAGGTATCACTTCCTAGTTTGCTCTTACTATTTTTATTATTGTTGCTGTTATTGCTATTTTCAAGTTATTTTTTGTTTGTTAATTTTGTTTTGACCTAAAGAACAGAAATGTTACCCTTGCTTCTCATTTGATGATCAATTGCCATCATCTGTCTGTTTAGGTTTTTTGCTTCCTTTATTACATCTCAATATTGTATGCTTTTCCATTCTGTTCAATCCTCATCCCAAAACATCTTTCTTGCCTTCACACATATTCAGCTGTGCTTGACATATGCTGTACCATGTCAATATACACTTGTGTCTTAGGCTGGGTTCTCTAGAGGAGCAAAACCAGTAAAGCATATAAATATGTGTATACAGAGATTTACATCAAGGAAATGGCTCACAGGGATATTGAAGCTGGAACATCCCAAGTCCCGAGATCAGGATACAGGCTTCTCCTGATTCATGCAGCTGCAAGGGCTGGATGACCCAACATCTACAGGTCAAACAGCAGGGCTCTTGCTCACTGGCTGGGAAGATCCAAGAATCCCCAAATCAGCAGGCAATACTGAAGGCAAGCTGCTGGCTCAATTCCCAAGAACCAGAGGTCAGATGAACAGGAGCCAGCTACAGGACCCAAAGTGAGCAATAGCAAATGAACCTTGCCAGAATGTCTGCTTATATTCAATTCAGACCACACACCCAAGGAAACTTCCTTTCAACTGACTTGCTACTCAGAGCAGAGTCTATCATGGAGGTAACCACATTATATCGAACCTCATCATGGAAGTGATCACAACATCTTTGGACTGCCAAACCACTGAGAATGATGGCCAAGACAAGTTGACACACAACCTTAACCATCACACCTTGTAAAGTGTGGTATTTTGTGTGTAATGTTTTATTATGAATATATATGTATTATGCTATAAATCTTTTTGATGCATTTTGCCATTTTAAATATTTGTAATGTAAACATTTGTGACTTTTTTTTTTGCTTATTTGTGATATGTAATGATATGTATATGTATGTGTGTATTTTTTTTTACTTGTCTATTCTTTAATGGAAGGAACACCGGTATTGCAATGTTTAAAAATTCACTGCTAACCAAAAGGTTCACAGTTTTAACCCACAAGCCATTCTGGAGAAAAAAGAACTTGCCATCTGCATTCATAACAGCCTAGGCAACCCTATGGGGCATTTCTACTCTGTCCTATAGGTCACTATGAGTCACAATCCACTCCATGGTACCTAACGAACCAAAAATTTTTTAATGGTAAATATCTTGTTGTCTCCAACAGAACATTGTCCGATCTTCTTGCGTTGGACATGTCATCAGGAAAGACCATTTTCTGGAGGAGGACATCATATTTGGTGAAGTAAAGGGCCAAAGAGAATGTGAGCCCTCTGTGACATGGATTTCCACATTGGCTGCAGCAGTGGACTCAATCATACCAGTGATTTTGAGGATAGCCCAGGACTGGGCATCATTTTGTTCTGTTATACATAAGGTTGTCATAAGTTAAAGTCAACTCAATGGCAGAAAGCAACAACATTTTGAGATAGACTTTTTTCACTTCACATGACTCTACTAAGGTCCATCCATGCTGTTGTGTGTATTAATAATTTGTTCATTTTATTGTAGAGTATTGTATCATGTATCTATTTATTACAGTTTACATAACCATTCACCCACAGAAGGAAATTTTGGGTTGCTGCCAGTTTTTAGCTATTATAAATAATGTTTTTATCAACCTTTTTTTCTTTTTTTGGTTGTGATTTAGGTGAAAGCTTTCAGAGCAAATTAGTTTCTCATTAAACAGTTAATGCACAAGTTCTTTGTGACATTTGTTGCCAACCCTGTACTATGTCAACACTCTCCCTTTCTTTACCTTAGCCTCTGTTTCCATTTGTCCAATTTTTCTGTCCCATCCTGTTTTCTCTTCTTTGCTTTTGAACAAGTGTGCCCACTAGTCCTGTATTTATGATTGCAATACGAAGTACGTCACTCATGTGTGTTATTTTTGGCCGCATAGACCTGTCCAATCTTTGGCTGAAGGGTGAATCTCAGGGGTGACTTCAGTGTTGGACTTTAAAAGGTGTCCAGGAGCCATACTTTTATGGTTTCTTCAGTCTCTGTGAGACCAACAAGCCAGGTTTCTGTGTGTGTGTGTGTGTGTGTGTGTGTGAATTTGAAGTCTGTTCTACATTTTTCTCCCTCTCTGTCTGGGACCTTCTATTGTGACCCCTGCCAGAGCAGTTGGTGGTGGTAACTGGGCACTGTCTAGTTGTCCTGGGCTCAGTCTGGTGGATGCTGTGGTTGTTGTGGTCCATTAGTCCTTCGGACTAATCTTCCCCTTGTGCCTTTGGTTCTCTTCATTCTCCTTTGCTCCAAACAGAATGACCAGTAGATATATTTTAGATGCCTGCTTGCAAGCGTCACCACAGTTGGATGTACAATAT
>NW_026975405.1:0-63685 GCF_030014295.1 Loxodonta africana | reverse complement strand
CAAAGTTGAAGAAATTGAAGATTTTTTTCAGTTTCTGTAGTCTGAAATTGATTGAACATGCAATCAGGATGCACTGATAATTACTGGTGATTGGAATGTGAAAGTTGGAAACAAAGAAGAACAATTGGTAGTTGGAAAATACGGCCTTGGTGATAGAAACAATGCCGGAGATTGAATGATAGAGTTTTGCGAGACCAATGACTTCTTCATTGCAAATACCTTTTTTCACCAACATAAACGGCGACTATGCACATGGACCTCGCCAGATGGAATACACAGAAATCAAAACGACTACATCTACGGAAAGAGACAAAGGAAAAGCTCAATATCATCAGTCAAAACAAGGCCAGGGGCTGACTGTGGAACAGAAAGATTTTTATCTGTGTTAATTATTGACTATTCAAAGGCATTTGACTGAGTAGACCATAACAAATTTTGGATAACATTGCAAAGAGTGGGAATTCCAGGGCAGTTAATTTTGCTCATGCGGATTCTCTACATAGACCAAGAGGCAGTAATTGCAACACAACAATGGGACACTGCTTAGTTTGAAATCAGAAAAGATGTGCATCAGGATTGTATCCTTTCACCATACTTATTCAATCTGTATGCTGAGCAAGTGATCTGAGATGGACTATATGAAGAAAGCAGCATCAGGATTAGAGAAAAACTCATTAACAACCTGCAATATGCAGAACACACAGCCTTGCCTGTTGAAAGTGAAGAGGACTTGAAGCACTTGCTGATGAAGATCAAAGACTACAGCCTTCAGTATGACTTACACCTCAAGATAAAGAAAACAAAAATCCTCACAACTGGACCAGTAACCAACATGATGATAAACGGAGAAAATACTGACGTCGTCAAGGACTTAATTTTACTTTGATCTACATTTAACTCCAATGGAAGCAGCAGTCAAAAAAATCAAAGGATGTATTGCATTTGGCAAATTGGCTGCAAAAGCCCTCTTTAAAGTGTTAAAAAGCAAAAATGTCGCTTTGAGGACTAAGGTGCACCTGACCCAAGCCATTGTATTTTCAGTTGCCTCTTATGCATGTGAAAGATGGACAATGAGTAAGGAAGACCAAAGAAGAATCGATGCCTTAGAATCACGGTGTTGGTGGAAAATATTGAATATAAAATGGACTGTCAAAAGAATAATCAAATTTGTCTTCGAAGAAGTACAGCGAGAATGCTCCTTAGAAGTGAAGATGGGACATATTATGAGGAGGAACCAGTCCCTGGAGAAGGACATCATGCTTGGTGAAGTAGAGGGTAAGCAAAAATGATGGATTAACACAGTGGCTGCAATAATGCGCTCAAACATAGAAATGATAGTTAGGTTGGGGCAAAATGGGGCAGTGTTTCATTATGATGCACATAGGGTCGCTCTGAGTAGGAACCGACATGAAGGAACCTAACAACAACAATTTAAAATACTAAAAGGTTTTCTCCAGTCTAGATTCTTTGCTTGGAACGTTTAGTCTATTTACATTTGCTGAAAAACTTATGTTTTTCAGCTTATTAGTGTTTTTATTTTAAATTAAAAAAAAACTTTATATTATTCAATGTACTGATTTTTAGTTACCTGTCTTCTCCGTGTGCCCCCTTCATCTCATTCTTATCTTCTTTGGATTGATTATTTTTTGCTTTTCACAATTTCTTTGTATCATTTAAGACAATATGCACTTTACTTCTTTATGTTTAGTGATAATCTAGGACAATGTACCATACACTTAATCAAAAACTAATTTTATTACAACTTCATCTACTCCAACAATAAAAGGTATTATATATTTTAACTCGTATCTTCACAGCTATTGCTGTCTAACAAAACACCACAAAACTTGGCGGTTTAAAACAATAAGTTATTATCTCCCCAGGATTCTGGGTTGAGTGGGTTGGTTCTCTGCTGGAATGTCTATTTTGAAGTTGCAATCAGATACTGGCTGGAGTCATCTGAAAACCTGTTGGGCTGGATGTCCAAGAATACTTCTTCACTCCCATGTCTAGTGCCACAATGCTGCTCCGTGGGACCTCTCTCTCCAGCAGACAATTATGGGCTTTTTATGTGACCTACAAGTTCTTGACCGAGTTCTCAGCCACTCTACTTGGTGCCATTCACTGAGAAAGAATTTTCTGCAGATTTCCTGGACCTACTTGAGGAGTTGGGAGGTTAATTTCTAGCTAACTCAGACAGAATTGTGTTGTCCCTTACATTCCCTGGTTTATTCAGAGTTCTTCTGAATCCTCACCTTTAGGGGCCTTGTAGTTTATCTCCTGTTGTCCATGAAACACAGAGCCATGAAAGTTGATACAGCATTGTTTTTTTATTTGCTTTGACTAACATTCTGGTAAAGAAGCTATTTCCTTCTGCCTTATTGTTCTAATTACTGTTTTTATTTGTGTATGTGTGTGTCTGTGGTATATATATGCAGTTCTTTAATGCATGAAAGAAAAACTTAGATCTACATACCTATAATGTGTTTCCAAGTCTATCTATTCAGCTAGCTCTGTGTGTTGGTTATGATACCTCATCTGCCATGTTTCCAGGTACTGAAGTCTCTGTCATGTTATTTTCACATTACTAACTTAAATTTAATCTTGTTTATGTATATATTTTTAATTTTAGGAATGCTGTTTTTATAGACGGAATAGCTGTATATCAGAGAAGCTAACTTACCCAAGGTACATGTTCTTAGTTGACTGATCCCAGATGGCAACCCCTGGCCTTCTCACAGAAAAATCTAAGTGGTTTTTCCTCAACCACATTGTTTTTGATTTTTCACTTCTAGAACATCTTAAAACTTTAATCAAAGCCAAAGTGGTAAGACTTCTCTGTAATATAAAATAATTCTAAACAGATAATAATATTATTTTCAGAACAATGGTTCCAGATTATATGAAGTAGGGAAAGAGAATTATAACCCCTTTTATTCAAATGTAGTTGATACCTTTATTATAGGTTTTAGGTAACACATATATTCCCCTAAGCACTATTCCAGTGTGTGTGTGTGTGTATCCACAAAGCACAGCAGTTTAAAACAACAATTATTTATTTTGCAAATGAATTTGCAATTTCAGCAGGTTTCATCAGGGACAGCTCATCTCTACTCCACGCTTCATCAGTGGAAGTGGCTCAACTGGGAGCTGAAAGATACACTTGCGTGATGTGCCACCAAGGACTGAAAAAAATGGCTTTGAATTTGGCTGGGCTCTCAGCTGGGGATGTGCACTAGAAGTCTTGGTTTCTCTCTTTGTCACAGCATGGGGATTATATAATTGCACCAACACAATTACTCTTAAGACACTTCTTAGAACAGGGAATGGGGCAGCATACAGTCACTTGCAATTCTAAAATTCTGGTAGAAGTTGTTGCCAGCTCCTTAACTAAGATTCAGTGTGATTCTCTGGGAATTATTCTACATGATTTTTGCCTCTGCTTTCTGAGTCACCCTTGCTCTACCAGGAGAAAACTGAGTAGTCACCTCAATCAGCTTACTCTTTAGACCAAACTAGTGATATCTCTGTCAGAAAAACATGCTTGCAAACATTGCGAGTTTTCCATGAATCTTACTGGAATTTACTCCATTAGACAAAACCCACAACTACCAACCTTGGGCTTCCTGTGACTCTGCTGCACTACAGTGCCATAAAACATTTTAGTAGTCCTATTTATTTTTAACTAAAGAGAATTTACAAGACTCTCAAGATTTATAGAAGGTCTTTTGTCTGTTTGGATGTTTATTTAAGGTAAAAAAAAATTAAATCGTCCTGAAGCCTTAATAAATGATTTTAGAATCACGACTTGTGTTGGATCTTTGGCCTGAGGCCCTTTCTTAATTTGAGACCTCTTCGCTGAAAGAAAGTTTTATTTTTGAATCCACTGTGTACTGACTCCTTTGTACACAATATATTTTTTTCTTCAGCTCATCTCTCTACTCTTAGGTTTTAACATAGGTCATGAAAAGCCAATTAGCATTTTTATATTCTGTCTGGAAGCTTCTTTAACAAATTTTCCCACAGCAACATTTTGCAAATATTTCTTGATGTCTTCTTACGTATTTTATGTTTGATGGTCACATTGGGTCCTTATTTCATTTGAATTTATTTTATCTTCATTATGTGATTTAGGATCTACATTTAGTTTTCAAAAGGTATTATCCCCATCAAAATTAATGATTTCTATTATTTATCAAAAAATACAAATTATACACTTATCATATGCTATTTAGAAACTCAGTCACTCATACTTACTGCCAGAGCCCTAATTTCAGAGCAAAAACACCACTGCAAATTATGACAGGAGGACGAATATAATTTTTAATTAATTTACCATATATAAAAAGTCATATAGGAACAATGCAGCCAGATTGGCAAAGTAAGAGCAAAATAACTTGATACAACACAAAAGAAGAATTTAAATGGGATGAACAAAATAACAAAACAATATTTTAGAAACGTAACCTGTATCCAGTTTTGTTGCTGCCCTTTTGGCAAATTATGCTCAGCATTGATATCACATAAAATATTTTTCCAGCCACCTCCTCAAGGCCCCCTTGACTTCTTTATTTCTCACAGTGTATATAAGAGGGTTCAAGACAGGTGTGAAGATGGTATAAAACACTGAGACCACCTTATCATGGTCCTCTGAATCGTTAGATTTGGGCCTCATGTAGATGAACATGATGGTGTCATAGAAGAGTCCCACAACCACCAGGTGAGAGGAGCAGGTCTTAAAGGCTTTTTTCTGGGCTCCAGCTGACCGCATGCGGAGCACTGCAGCCAGGATAAGGCTGTATGAGGCCAAAACGAGAGACAAAGGGATCAAGAGCATCTGAATGCAGCAGACATACATGAAAAACTCAAAAATCGTGGTGTCGGCACAGGCAAGGCGTACCAGTGATGGTGCTTCACAAAAAAAGTGATTGATTTCCCATGAGTGACAGTAAGGGAAGCTCAAAGTGGCACCAGCCTGCATCAGCCCATCGATCCCTCCCAGGAGCCAGGAACCTGATGTCACGAGTAAACAGAGCTTCTGACTCATGAGAATGGGGTAGCGCAGTGGGTGACATATGGCCACATAGCGGTCATAGGACATGGCCATTAAGAGGAAGCATTCACTCCCTCCCAGAGTGAGAAGCAGGAAGATTTGGACTCCACAGCCAGTGGGAGAGATAGACCTAGTGTCCCTCAGGTAGTTGGCTGCCATTTTGGGAACGATGGTGGAGACCAGCGGCATCTCCATGAAAGAAAGCTGGCTAAGCAGGAAGTACATGGGCATATGGAGTTGAGGGTCCACATGAATGAGAATGATCATAAGGGTGTTGCCCATCAGTGAGGTGATGAAGATCATAAGCACCATGGCAAACAGGAATAGGTGGATCTGTGTGTGGTTAAAGAGCCCTAGAAGAATGAAGTTTATTCCTGTAGTGCCGTTTGCATTGACCATGGCTCTACTGGTGCCTGAAAGATGTAAAATGATGCAGAAATAAGATTTGTTTAAAAGGGAAAAAAAAAAAAATTTTTTTTTTTTTTTTTTTAAAGGAAGCTTGTACATATCTTTATGAAAACTTGATCAAATGACTTGGGAAATCTCAGACTTGGAGGGCTAATTACTACTTTAATCTTTCACTTACAAACAAGATTTTTGCCATAGCATACTACTATCCATCTCTGCTGTTACTATACATTATTTTTTATTCACACAAAATTAGATAACACATACATATACAGTAGTACAAATATACCTCTATTGTTTTTTAATAATTTGTCAGTATGCCACACGTAATTTACTCATGGTGTTAAGAAATATTACTTACGCAATCCGAGTTCTTTACACTTTTGGTATTTCCATATTGAAGGAAATTCAGATTTATGCACTTTAGTAGGTATTGAGGTGATATGACTATAGTTATTACTTTTGCATGTGTTTTAGATATTTGCTTAATGTATTCTCACATGATTTTCTTCAATATCAAGACAAATTAAAATTTCAAAAGTTTCAAAAAAAATTACAACCAATAAAACTAAGTTTGATGGGGAAAAAACAGAAGCAAAAATTCTCTATTCCACACTTACATGCAGCCTGTGCTCTAAACACACTAGGCTTTCAGCCGCCACAGATTCTACTGTACCCATCACCACATCATTTATATTATCATGACTTGCGTTCCGGATCATGGTGCCTACATCTCGTTAAGTTTAGAACCCCCTCAACAATTAAACTTTTATGTATTATGTTCTTAAACAATGCTGCTGGTTTTAATTTATATATCCATTCTAAGGGAGCCCTGGTGCCACAGTGGTTAAGCTTTCGGCAGCTAACCAAAAGGTTGGCAGTTCAAACTCACCACCCACTCCTTGGAAACTCAATGGGGCAGGTCTACTCTGTCCTATAGGGTCAGAATTGACTTGACAGCACAGGTGTTTTGGATTTACCCATTCAAAAAAAAGTTAATAATTTCATAAATGAACATAATTCATATTGCATGTAATTTTCATATAAATTTGGATATCAATAATCTTATACTTTTAAAAGTAGAAGACAAAAACTAATCCATTAATTATGACTTATCCAAATGATATTCTCATATAATGAACCTGAGGTCCAACATCTCCCACAGGTAAAATATACAGGTACTCATTCACTTTCAGAATAGTTCCTCTTTTCACTAGAACCTACAACTTCCATTTCTTTTACGTGTAAGTATTTTTGGTGGTAGAAATGGATGCATAAGTAAATGGATTCACCTATTATACTTAGGTAAGTGGTGTTTTTGCTCACAAATTCAAATTGTCAAAGAGAGCTGTGAATTCAGGATTACCAACAGTATTATGTTTGGACTTCATTCATAATCTGTGGTGTAGTAAATCCTTTTTTAGTTTTTCTGTAACTTATTTGGAAAACATTGCAAATTTTGTGAATGGTCTATGATCTTCACACCTTAAATACATATTAAAAATTTTTTGATTCTTAGTATATACCAACAATGACTTTCATATCATTAAAATATGTAGATGTTCCATTTTTCAAAATTTATATAAATATGCTATAATAGTGAGCATATCATTCTTTTGTGCTTTGTTCCCTCAAATATATATATTTTGAGTGAAATATATATATATTCAGTTTAATATATTGTTAACTACTGCCAATTTTTATTACATCATATATATGCAATTTATATATATATAAATATAGATGTGTATATATATATATAATGTTTATTTAAGAATACTTAGCTTCTTTCCAATCTTTTGTTAATATAACCCATATCCTTGTGCATGTGGCAATATTTTCTCAAGTAAATATTTTACTTGGCTTAGGATAATTGCATCTCCACCTTTTACACTCCAGTCAACTGTCAATTTGTGTGATAATTCCTCCACATATTTTACTGTTAGATGCGATAATTAACAGCAATCATGTAAGTGTGAAAATAAATTTAAATTGCATGTCACTTAAGTTACATGGCAGAAACTGTTTTAATCTATTCATCGACCTCATGGATTTGTTCTGCAAACTGTTACTATCTCTTATTCATGGTTTCTAGTTTGGCTTTTTCTTAATAATTTAAAGAATTTCCCATGTATTTTGTAATTTATATATTTATATATATAATTTACATATCTTTATAACTTGTTATTTATATGCATTGTGAATATCTTCTCCAGTTGATTTTATATATTTGACATTTTTGTTATTTTGGACTGAAGTTTTGCATTTTATCTTACATATATTTGGGATACTTATATGATATTAATAATTTAATATTAATGTTCTGCATTTCATTAATAGGCTACCATTTTAAACAATTTCAATGTTATTTGGATCAAACAACTTGTTATTGGTATATATATAAGTTGTTTGAATCTATGATCATTGTTGATTTAATATTACGTTGTACTGTCTTTGCATGCATGAATATTTAACATATTAAACTCACAAAATGTATTGCTATAGTTCATCTTTTAATTTGTAGTCTCTGATTTTTTTTTTTTTAAACAAAATAGGGATAATCAGTGTCCTTAAAGGCCATTAAAACATAGGTGTAAAGTAGTCTGTGTCTGTAGACTTTTTTTTTTTTTTAAATAATGTATTCACTTTCCTATTAGTTTCAGGTAAGCTGTGTTTTCCTATTACTTTTTAAATTCATATGACTTTCTATTTTTAAGGAAACATTTTCCTTTCCTAATCTATTTTCTTTGTTAGCGTTTCTCACTGCATTGGGTGGATGGACAGGTCTGTGTCTCTGGCTGCCGCTGAACTGGAGGTCATGACATGCAAAGTTTATTCACTTAAGCCTGCCCTGGGTCAGGGCACACTGGGTATAGACATACAAGTTACGAGTTGCTTAAATAACACGAAGACTAGGAGTCAGAACTCTAAAGACCTGTCCATATTTTGTTCACAAATACGTGTGAGATTTGGGGAAGGTCACTTACTTTGCTATGAGCCACTCTCCTTGTTTCTAGACTGGGAAAATTCGCAGACTTTGGTAGACAGCTGTACTGGAGCACTGGTTTCATTTGTTTCCAGCGGGGCTCATTCTCTGCTTCCGCGATTTGATAACCACCTGCTAAGGCCCTGAGCTTAAGGGCAGCTTTCCAGTGTTTCTCAGATGCCAAGATTCAATGAATATGATTTTGAAAGTCTTCTGTAGATTTAAATTTAAGATGAAATTATTTTAAATTAACAGTATTTGAAAATGTTATTATATCAGGCATTCTATTCGCTGGGCAAACAGTTCATATAATGTGAAATAAATGTATATTTCACATTTAATCAGCATGAATTACGAAGTTCAGAAAAGTTACATGACTGATCTAATAATAAACATTTAAACTGGTAGCTGCATTCATCTGAAGGTTGTCTAAACGTAAAAGTTCATATTTAATGGCCAGGTTTCTAGAGTTTGAATACCTATGCCACTGTTTAGTAGTTGGATAAATTTGAGCAATATGCTTAAACCTCAGTTTCGTTATGTGCAAAATGAGATGACATAATAGTATCTACTATAGGATTATTTGATAATTACAAAATAAAATGTATATAAGTACATTGGAGAATGCATGGACAAGAAGATAGCTCTATAAAGTTATTGATTATTATCATTATTATATTATTATTGGTCACCCATAGATGTTTCCTACCAAAATATTTTGAAAGAAAAATTAGTATTTTCCCATAACTCACATGTAATGTAATGTTACTTATTTCATATCAAAGAACAAAAATATCATTACATATCAGTCTTCATTTTTCAGCATAAGTGACATGTTTTCTGTGTTCCTTTAGATTTTTCTGTCGTCCTCTGTCTGTCTACCTTCTATGAATTTATTTTAAACATAGAGGAAACACTCACGACCATGGTAAATTAAATTATTCCAAGGCTATTAGGTTATTTGATTATTAATTTTGCAATGTGTTCTCATGCCTTTAATATTCAACGTGTTATAAGAATTGTAATAGATATCATGAAACTTGTCATAAATTCAATAATGTCTCAAAATTCAATCAAAATTTTTTAAAATAGCAGGTAAAAAGAAAAAATATTATCTCTATTTCACATCAAAAAGTCAGTTGTTCCCAAGTGAATTCAATTCTGTGTAATTCCACACTACCAAAGTAGAAGAGGGATATGCAGGTCAGATAAATTTCTAGTTGTCTATAATATTTCTGTACAATTTAAAACAGGATAAAAACGTGTTCCCATTTATTTTCTAGTTGTCCGTCCTATAGGGTCGCTATGAGTCGGAATCGACTCGAGGGCATTGGGTTTTTGTATAAAGTGGGTAATTGCAGAAAGCTCAGGTTACTTTTAGATTCATTGTCACATTTTTCTGTCTACCTCAATGTGGCGTTCCCAGAATTAGCAAAGCTTCCCCTTTCTCAAAGTTACACTCTGTGTTACACACCCATCTGTCCAATATTCTGGCCTGGCACTAGCATGTTCATTCCTTCAATTCAATCCAAAACAATTCCAAGCCATAATGAGTCTTATTTCACATCTGCGTGACATAGATGAAGTAACTCAGACATAACAAGGATTTTTATAACTGTAGCAAACAATGTCCCAAGTACTATGTTAACCCTGGATGTGCATTGCCTCATGCAATGTCACAACAGTTAAATGAGGTAAACTGTCACTGTTTCAGATTTGCAGATGAAGGACTGGAGGGTTAGATTAATTCATTTTTCCCTGGTCTCAAAAGTAGGAAGCATGGGTCCAAAATCCTAGTCATGAAAGTAAACTCCCCACAGTTATTTTGGGCTTGCCAGTTTTTTGTTCCAATTATTATCTTAATAATGACAAAACTTTTTGAATAAAACAAACAACATAAATAAAGAATGGGCTCCCAAACACATCGCTGTTGTTAGATGCCATTAAGTCACCTAACACACGGCTACCCCGGGCAAAATGCTGCCCAGTCCTGCGCCATTCCCATAATTGGTTGTTGATTGGACTATTGCCATCCATCGGGTTCACTTTGGCTGACTTTTCAGAAGTAGATCGCTAGCCTTTTCTTCCTAGTGCATCTCAGTCTGGAAAATCTGCTGGAGCTCACTGGAGCAGCTGTGAGTTCTGTGAAGTTAGGCAGCTCTCTTATAAACTGTGTGTCTCAGGTTAGTGTATTTAAAATGGGTAACTGTCTTACTTTGTAAAAATGAAAAAATATAGTGCACGTAGAATGTTTAATTAAATTATTTATATTTAGTATGTTATCAAACATGAATTTTATCTCGACACAAACTTTTCCCCAAAGAGAAATTCATGAATAGAGAATTTAATAGAATCAGATATATGCATCCATTTACCTTAGAGTCAGAGTGTTAACTAAGACTCAACTTTCCTAAAAAGCTTAGTACAGATCGTCCCCGACTTAAGACATATTTGAGTTGCAACGAACTGCCCTATGACTATCCTTTTTTTTTTATTTTTGTACATCTTATTGTTAGTAATATGTACTACATATAACGTTGTAGCACATAATTTGTTGATGTTATCATTCTCATGCCAATCCCAAAGACAAATAAAGATTGGATTTATAAATATATTGATAGGAGGCAAAAATAATGAATATTTTTTTTTTAATTAGATATTCTACTTATATCAGAACTGGCTTATGACTGAGTCTTCAGAATGGAACCCTGTCTTACACTGGGAAATACCTGTAATATTATTTTCATAATTACAATTTGATAAAGATACATTAGTGCAATATAAGTATGAAAGGATGTTCTTTCTCACTGGAAATTAATACATAGTTTAAACCAAATTTTTATAATTTCTATGCATTCAAACATTATATACTCAATGTTTCTTTATGATATGCATTACTGGTAGGAATGCAATGAAGATTAATCTCAGGGTAAAAGTGAAAAATCCCTTATTAGTCAATTTGGCAATATGGAGTGAGAGCCAGAGAGCTAGTCTTGTCCCTTGAAGCATTGCCATACGTTGTGGATATCATTCTAAAATATGACTAAAAAAGAAGGGCTGGGAGGAGACTCTGTAAACACAAAGGGCTTATTTTGCAAGGTTTTCCACAACGTGCATCCTGAACTAGTATAGAACTAATAAATTTCCCATGGAACACAATATAACAGCTGGAATACTCTTAGATATCATGCTGATTGTATAAACAATATTTTTCAAATTGTAAAAAATGTATATGGAAGAATATAAAAGGAATAGTTATGATGTTATCAAGTGCAATCTAGGTGCTTTAATTTCTGTGCTTTCCAAATAGTATGATTGTGATATAGTTTTTTAAATTACAGAAATTAAGTGGGCCACAGTGAAAGCATTAGCGCATACCATCCCCGGTTGTAAGCACTCAGTCTAGGAGTCGTAGCACTAACCTGCATCAGAGGAGCCACCGTGCAGGAGGTGCGGAATACTCTAAGCCTCTGGTTCCCAGATCACCGTTCGGATCCCCACCACTGCCTCTGTTGCCGGTATAAAATACAAGGCACCTGGCTAAAGCCTTAGGGATTCCTGAGCTTCAGGCTGCAGAAATGCTCGTGGGAAAGCATTCGGAAGAATACAGATGACCACATACTCTCCTCATTTATCACCTCCATACAGGATTATTTTAAAATCTCAGGATATTTGATCTCTGAAGAAAATGGCCTGTTTTATCAACCTGCTAAAGTCAGGATGCGATTATTTTGAATTTGATGCTTGCCTTATAATATTATCAGTATTAAATGAGTTACGATGCATAAAGCACTTAACTCATGCCTGGAAAATACACTTAGTCCATAATCCTGTTAACCTAAACTTTCACAATAACTAATGTGTCAAGAAAGAGCTGGTAATGATGTGGGGAATAGAGTGGACTTTTAGACATGTCTTACCCAACAAAAGGCCATGACTGAATTGAACTTTTCCAGTCTTGAAACTTTCTAGCTATATATTTTGGGCCTGTTATATAACCTCTCTGAGCCTGAGTTTAATCATCTGTAAAAGGGGCATAATAATGCCTCTTCCATAGGATTATTTTTAGGGGCTACTGTATAGAATAAGGAGCCCTGGTAGTGCAGTCGTTAAGAGCTCAGCTGCTGACCAAAACGCCAACAGTTCAAATTCACCAGAAGCTCCTTGGAAACTCCATGGGGCAGTTCTACTCTGTCCTATTGGGTCGCTATGAGTTGGAATAGACTTGATGACAATGGGTTTGGTTTTGGTTTCGGGTATGGAATAAATAAATATAAAGCACCAGATCTATCAAATAAGTATAATTTCATTATCTCCTTTCTTCTCTGCTTTAGCAGGATATGTTGACTTATGAACTGATGTATAGTAATGAGAGAATTTTTTTTTTAATGTCTTTATCTTGCAACAGAAAACAGTAAAAATCAGTTACCATTGAGTTACGTCTGACTCGTGGCAACCCTGTGTGTGTCAGAGTGGAACTGTGCTCTGTAGAGTTTTTAATGGGTGATTTTTCAGAAGTAGATCACCAGGCCTTTCTTCCAAGGTGCCTTTGGGTGGACTTGAACCTCCATCCTTTCAGTTAGCATCTGAACATGTTAACTGTACCACCCAGGGACTCTGCTCCAGGAGATTATACAGTATAACTGTTTGCACCACTCAGGAGCTCCAATATGGGAGGTTATACGACACTGTGCTACATAATCGAAATATAATAAGCATTAACTGATAGATTTGTTACAGCTCTGCTTATGAACTGGTTAAGGGTTAAGAAAACTGGCAGAATTATTGCAGTGCAATGAATCACTTCTATATGGCTTTTCTAGCCCTGGTCTTGTAATTTCACAAAATGATTGGGCCAAAATTTTGCAAGGTATTAGTATATTTACTACAAAACTAGTGGATTGAAAATTCACTTAATGGGATTGTGCCCTTTGTGGTCCAGCTAGGAGATTGGTCACTCTTCCTATTCTGTTAAGCTTATATAAGGGCCAAATCCACAGAGGTTCTGGGGCCCCTCACTACCATCAAAAAGAGCGTAGAGTGGAGTGCATCCTTTGGACCCAGGGTCCCTGCACTGAGAACTCCCTATATTAAGAAGAGAGAGTTGAAACATTGCTGGTCCATAGAGAGAGAGAGAACTGAGTGTCTTTGTGCAGGGGTGTGCCTCCTACTAAAGTACTGCAACACTTGTACATGCAGGACAGAGACCTGAGTGTGCCTGGTATAATTTGCTTCCTTCCCCCTTCGGGCATCGTGGCGGGAACAATACATTCCCTCATGCAGGGTAGGCCTTGGTATCATGGCAGCAAGACAGAGAACCACTCTGGCCTGGGTAGCATGGTAGGAGGCAGCAGCATAGGTCAAGAAGGGCCCAGTAGCAGAAGTTCAGGAGATCCTGTGCAGGGGTCTTTCCATTAGTGAAGCAAGGCCCAGTGAGGCCCAGGGACAGAGCAGAAGCCTCGGAAGCCATGCAGGTGTCCCGGGTAGCATGGTGGTAGCCAGAGGCAGTGGTGACATGAAGACAACATTTGACCAGAAACACAATGTGCCAGTACAGTGATATTAGAAAGAATATGAGTAGTTTGGAGAAGAATACGCAGATCTGCTTTGAGAATTTTTTTTACTGTTTACTGTTTGCTTTCTAGAAATAATAATAATGGTTTTCACTTTGCCAATATTGTGTAAATGTCTTGATCACAGATGGCCGTAGCACTCATGGAATGGTTGATGCCAGTGGTTGTACATGCCTCATTCCTAGTTGTCTGGTAGTTTGAGGCACATCCTGTTTGCATGTGCAATGCAATTAGATAGACAAACCACACAATTATATAATTATACTAGGATTGTCAAACCAATGTATGAAGGGATATTTGAATTTTATTTTCAAACAGGCATATACCTATGGATACAGTCAATAATATGAGAAAAGAGAAGATGTAAGTAGAAATATAAGTCAAATTCTGGTAACCCTGAATAAATTAATTAAAAGAGAAAATAATAACATTATTATCAATAACAAAAATCAGGACAGTTAATATTTATTCAGTTATTAATTTCTGACAAAACAGTAATAGTAGGAGACTTCAACACACCACTTTTGGTGAAGGACAGGACATCCAGAAAGAAGCTCAATAAAGACACGAAAGACCTAAATGCCACAATCAACCAACGTGACCTCATAGACATATACAGAACACTCCGCCTGACAGCAGCCAAGTATACTTTCTTTTCTAGTGCACGTGGAACATTCTCTAGAATAGACCACATACTACGGCATAAAGCAAGCGTTGGCAGAATCCAAAACATTCAAATATTACAAAGCATCTTCTCTGACCCTAAGGGCATAAAGGTGGAAATCAATAACAGGAAAAGCAGGGAAAAGAAATCAGACACTTGGGAACTGAACAAAAGACTGGATTATAGAAGGCATTAAGGATGGAATAAAGAAATTCCAATGAGAATGAAAACACTTCCTGTAAAAACGCTGGGATACAGTGAAAGAAATGCTCAGAAGTCAATTTATATCAATAAACGCACACATACGAAAAGAAGAAAGGGCCAAAATCAAAGAATTATCCCCACAACTTGAACAAATAGAAAGAGAACAACAAAAGAAACTCACAGGCACCAGAAAAAAAAAAAAAAAAAAAAAACAAATACTAAAAATTAGAACTGAACTAAAGGAAATAGAATACAAAAAAAACAATGAAAAGAATTAACAAGACCAAAAGGTGGTTTTTTAAAAAAAAATTAACAAAATTGATAAACCACTAGCCAAACTGACAAAAGAAAAACAGGAGAGGAACCAAATAACCTGAATAAGAAATGAGATGGGCGATATTATAACAGACCCAACTGAAATTGAAAGAATCATATCAGATTTCTGTGAAAAATTATACTCTAACAAATTTGAAAACCTAGAAGAAATGGGTGAATTCCTAGAAACACACTGCCTACCTAAACTAACACAAAAAGAGGTAGAACAACTAAATAGACCCATAACAAAAGAACAGATGCAAAAGGCAATCAACCCCCGCCCCCCACCCCAAAAAAGCCCTGGTCCGGACAGCTTCACTGCAGAGTTCTACCAAACTTTCAGAGAAGGGTTAACACCACTACTACTAAAGGTATTTCAGAGCATAGAAAAGGACAGAATACTACCAAACTCATTCTATGAAGCCACCATATCCCTCATACCAAAACCACGTAAAGACACCACAAGAAAAGAAAATTACAGACCTATATCCCTCATGAACTTAGACGCAAAAATCCTCAACAAAATTCTCGCCAATAGAATTCAACAACATATCAATAAAATAATTCACCATGACCAAGTGGGATTCATACCAGGTATGCAGGGATAGTTCATTATTAGAAAAACAATTAATGTAATCCATGACATAAATAAAACAAAAGACAAGAATCCAATGATTTTATCAATTGATGCAGAAAAGGCATTTGACAAAGTCCAACACCTATTCATGATAAAAACTCAAGCAAAACAGGAATAGAAGGAAAATTTCTCCACATAATAAAGGGCGTTTATATAAAGCCAACAGCAAACATCACCCTAAATGGAGAGAGCCTGAAAGCATTCCCACTGAGACTGGGAACCAGACAAGGATACCCTTTATCATCGCTCTTACTCAACATTGTGTTGGAGGTCCTAGCCAGAGAAATTAGGCTAGATAAAGAAATAAAGGGCATCCAGATTGGCAAGGAAGAAGTCAAAGTATCTCCATTTGCAGGTGACATGATCTTACACACAGACAACCCTAAGGAATCCTTCAGAAAACTACTGAAACTAATAGAAGAGTTCAGCAGAGTATCAGGATACAAGATAAGCATACAAAAATCAGTTGGATTCCTCTACACCAAAAAAAGAACATTGAAGAGGAAATCACCAAATCAATAGCATTTACAGTAGCCCCCAAGAAGATAAAATAATTAGGAATAAATCTTACCAAAGATGTAAAAGACTTATACAAAAAAACTGCAAAACACTTCTGCAAGAAACCAAAAGAGACTTACATAAGTGGAAAAACATACCTTGCTCATCGATAGGAAGACTTAACATTATAAAAATGTCTATTCTGCCAAAAGGGATCTATACATTTAATGCAATTCCAGTCCAAATCCCAATGGCATTCTTGATGAGATGGAGAAACAAATCACCAACTTCATATGGAAGGGAAAGAAGCCCCAGATAAATAAGGTATTACTGAAAAATAAAAACAAAGTGGGAGGCCTTACTTTCCCTGATTTTAGAACCTATTATACCACCACAGTAGTCAAAACAGCCTGGTACTGGGACAACAACAGATACATGGACCAATGGAACAGAATTGAGAATCCAGATATAAATCCATCCACATATGAGCAGTTGATTTTTGACAAAGGCCCCAAAACAGTTAAATGGGGGGAGAAGACAGTTTTTTTTAACAAATGGTGCTGGCATAACTGGATATCCATCTGCAAAAAAGTGAAACAAGACCCATACCTCACTCCATGCAAAAAAAATGAGCTCAAAATGTATCAAACACCTAAATATAAAATCTAAAAAAAAGGTAAAGATCATGGAAGAAAAAATAGGGACACTGTTCGGAGCCCTAATACATGGCATAAATAGTATAGAAAACATTATTAAAAATACAAAACAAAAACTAGATAACTGGGAGCTCCTAAAAATCAAAAACCTATGCTCATCCAAAGACTTCACCAAAAGAGTAAAAAGACTACTTACAGAATGGGAAAAAGTTTTCAACTATGACATTTCCAATCAGCGCCTGATCTCTAAAATCTACATGATACTGCAAAAACTCAACTACAGAAAGACAAATAACCCAATTTAAAAATGGGCAAAAGATATGAATAGACACATCACTAAAGAAGACATTCAGGTAGCTAACAGATACATGAGGAAATGTTCACGATTATCAGCCATTAAAGAAACGCAGACCGAAACTACAATGAGACTTCATCTCATTCCAACAAGGCTGGCGTTAATCCAAAAAAGACAAAATAGTAAATGTTGGAGTGGCTGTGGAGAGATTGGAACACTTATACACTGCTGGTGGGAATGTAAAATGGTACAAGCACTTTGGAAATCAATTTGGGTCTTCCTTAAAAATCTAGAAATAGAACTACCATAGGATCCAGCAATCCCATTCCTTGGAACATATCCTAGAAGAATAAGAGCCTTTACACAAACAGGTACATGCACACCCATGTTTATGCAGCACTGTTTACAATAGCAAAAAGATGGAAGCAACCAAGGCGCCCTAAGAACTTGAGAAATAGTTTAAACTGAGAAGAAAACATTCTTTTGTCATTACCAGAGGGGGGAGCGAGGGAGGGCGGGAAAGGGGTTTAGATAGTAATAGGAACTATTTTAGGTGAAGGGAAAGACAGCACACAATACAGGGGAGATCAGCACAATTGGACTAAACCAAAAGCAAAGAAGTTTCCTGAATAAACTGAATACTTCAAAGGCCAGTGTAGCAGGGGCAGGGGTCTGGGGACCATGGTTTCAGGCGACATCTAAGTCAATTGGTACAATAAAATCTATTAAGAAAACATTCTGTATCCCACTTCGAAGAGTGGCATCTGGGGTCTTAAAACGCTAGCAAGCAGCCATCTAAGATGCATCGATTGGTCTCAACCCACCTGGATCAAAGGAGAATGAAGAACACCAAGGACACAAGGTGATTACGAGCCCAAGAGACAGAAAGGGCCACATGAACCAGTGACTACATCATCCTGAGACCAGAAGAACTAGATGGTGCTCGGCTACCACCGATGACTGCCCTGACGGGGAATACAACAGAGAACCCCTGAGGGAGCAGGAGAGCAGTGGGATGCAGACCCCAAATTCTCATAGAAAGACCAGACTTAATGGTCTGACTGAGATTAGAAGGACCCTGGTGGTCATGGCCCCCAGACCTTCTGTTGGCCCAGGACAGGAACCTTTCCTGAAACCAACTCTTCAGACATGGATTGGACTGGAAAATAGGTTGGAGAGGGATGCTGGTGAGGAGTGAGCTTCTTGGATCAGGTGGACACTTAAGACTATGTTGGCATCTCCTGCCTGGATGGGAAATGAGAGGGTGGAGGGGGTTAGAAGCTGGTGAAATGGACACGACAAGAGAGAGTGGAGGGAGAGAGAGGGCAGTCTCATTAGGGGGATAGCAATTGGGAGTATGTAGCAAGGTGTATATAAGTTTTTGTGTGAGAGACTGATTTGATTTGTAAACTTTCACTTAAAGCACAATAAAAATTATAAAAAAAATATTTATTGAGAAATTACTGAGTGAGCTATATCGTTCCTAACAGTCTATTTGCATGATTTCATCGAAGCAGATTCATGAAGATAATGTTATTTTTAGCTCCCACTGACTTTTGATGAAACTGGATCTTAGTAAAGTTAAGTTACTGCCCAAGGTTAAAACCTTAAAAAGATTAGACTAGGAAAATGGTCTGGTGGTCTATTTCCAATAATTAGCCAATGTAAAACTTACGGATCACAACAGAACATTGTCTGACTCACTTCCTTTGGACAAACCATTAGGAGGGATCAATCTAATGCAGGACCTCATGCTTGGGGAAATACCGGGCCAGAGAGGGTAAGGGAAACCTTTGTTGAGGCAGACTGGCACAATAGCCACTATAGTCATTGCAAATTTGTACTTGTTTAATTAATTATTTTAATACATTTTTTTTACTGCAGTAGAGATATTTTTAATTTTATTGAAGTTAAACAAAAAGTCATAGTAGTACAGTGAGATGAATTAACTCAAAGGGATGAGAACTGAGTACAAATATCCTAGAAGAAGAAGTAGAATATTTTTTGACATCTGGGAGCTGACCTGGCACTATCAATTAGGTTTTTGTATTGCCAGGAGCTGGCCTTGATGTCTGCCTGTTGAACAGACATGGTTTTACAAAATATCAATACGGAAGATAGGAAAAAGATTCTCCAAAGGTGTCCTTGTCTCAATCCCTGGAATCTGTGAATATGTTAAGTTACATGGCAAAGGAGAATTAAGATTGTACATGGAATTAAAATTGTTAATCAGCTGACCTTAAGAAAGAGTATCCTCTGATTATAATGACATAAAATTAGAAATCAATAACAGAAACAGCAAGGAAAAAAAATCAAATACGTGGAAACAGAACAACACCTTGCTTAAAAACTACTGGATTATAGAAGAAATCAAGGATGGAAAAAATAAATTCATAGAATTAAATGAAGAATGAAAACATGTCTTACCAGAACCTTTGGAAAACAGCAAAAGCAATGCTTAGAGGTCAATTTACAACAGTAAATGCACACATTCAAAAAGAAGAAAGTGCCAAAATCAAAACATTAACCCTACAACTTGAACAAATAGAGAGAAACAAAAGTAGCCCTCAGGCACCAGAAGAAAGGAAATAATAAAGGTTAGAGCAGAAATGAATGAGATAGAGAATAGGAAAACAATTGAAAGAGTAGACAATACTAAAAGACGGTTTTTTGAAAAGATCAACAGAATCAATAAACCATTGGTCAAATTGACAAAAGAAAAAACAGGAGAGGAAGCAAATAACCTAAATAAGAAATGGAATGGGTGATATCACAACAGACCCAATGGAAATAAAAAGGATCATAACAGAATACTATGAAAAATTGTACTCTAACAAATTTGAAAATCTAGAAGAAATGGACAAATTTCTAGGAACACACTACTTACCTAAACTAACACAAATTGAGGTAGAAAAATTAAATAAACCCACAACAAAAGAAGAGATTGAAGAGATAATTAAAAAAATAAAAACCACCACCAACAAAAAAGCCCCGGCCCAGACGGCTTCACTGGAGAATTCTACCAAACTTTCAGGGAAGAGTTAACACCATTACTACCAAAGGCATTTCAGGCATAGAAAAGGATGAAATACTTGCAAACTCATTCTATGAAGCCAGCATAACCATGATAGAAAAGTCAGGTAAAGATCCACAAAAAAAAGAAAATTACAGACCAATATCCCTCATGAATATAGACCCAAAAATCCTCAACAAAATTCTAGCCAATAGAATTCAACAACATATCAAAAAATAATTCACCGTGACCACACGGGATTCATACCAGGTATGCAGGGATGGTTCAACATTAGAAAAACAATAATGTAATCCATCACATAAATAAAACAAAAGACAAGAACCACATGATCTTATCAACTGATGCAGAAAAGGTATTTTAAAAAGTCCAAAACCCATTCTTGATAAAAACTCTCAGTGAAATAGGAATAGAAAGAAAATTCCTGGACATAATAAAGGCCATTTATACAAAGCCAACAACCAGCATCATCCTAAATGAAGAGTCTTAAAGCATTCCCCTTGAGAAGGGGAACCAGACATGGATGCCCTTTGTCACCGCTCATATTCAACATTGTACTGGAGGCCCTAGCCAGATCAATAAGGCAAGAAAAAGAAATAGAGTGTATCCAAATTGGTAACGAAGAAGTAAAAGTATCCCTATTTGCAGATGATATGGTTTTATACATGGAAAACCCCCCAAAATCCACAAGAAAACTACCACAACTAAAATAGAAGATTTTGCAAAATATCAGGATATAAGACAAACATACATAAGTCAGTCAGATTCCTCTGCACCAAAAGAGAGAACTTCCAAGAGGAAATCACCAAATCAATACCATTATAATAGCCCCCAAGAAGATAAAGTATTTAGGAATAAATTTAAACAGAGATGTAAAAAACCTACACAAAGAAAACTACAAGACACTATTACAAGAAATCAAAAGAGACCTAAATAAGTGGAAAAACATACCATGCTGATAGACAGGAAGACTCAACATTATGAAAATGTCAGTTCTTCCCAAAGTGATCTACAGATACAATGCAATCTCAATCCAAATTCCAATGACAACTTTTAGCATGTTGGAGAAACAAATCACAAACTTCATATGGAAAAGGAAGAAGCCCCAAATAAGTAAAGAATTACTGAAGAAGAACAAAGTGGGAGGCCTCACACTACCTGATGTTAGAACCTGTTATACCACCATGATAGTCAAAACAGCCTGGTACTGGTACAACAGACACATAGACCAATATAACAAAATTGAGAACCCAGACGTAAATCCATGCACCTTTTTTTTTTTTTTATGAGCAGCTGATAGTTGACAAAGGCCCGAAGTCCATTAAATGGGGGAAAAGACAGTCTTTTTAACAAGTGGTGCTGGCATAACTGGATATCTGTCTGCAAAAAAAATGAAACAGGACCCATACCTCACATCATGCACAGAAACTAACCCAAAATGATCAAAGACCTAAATATAAAACCTAAAATGATAAAGATCACGGAAGAAAAAATAGGGACAATGCTAGGAGGCCTGATACACGACATAAACAGAATACAAACCATAACCAACAATGCAGAAACATCAGAAACTAGATAACTGGGGTCTGCTAAAAATCAGTTATGCTCATGAAAAGAGTAAAAACAGAACCTACAGATAGGGAAGAAATTTTTAACTATGACATATCTGGGAAGGGTCTAATCATTAAAATCTACAAAGTACAGCAACACCTCAACTACAAAAAGACAAAAAAAATTAAAAATGGGCAAAGCATATGAACAGACACTACACCAAAAAAGATATTCAGGTGGCTAATGTACACATGAGGAAATGCTCATGATCATTAGCCACCAGAGAAATGCAAATTAAAACAACAAAGAGATGTCTTATCACCCCAATAACACTGGCACTAATCCAAAAAAAGGAAACCCTGGTGGTGTAGTGGTTAAATGCTGTTAACCAAAAGGTCGGCAGTTGGAATCCACCAGGCGCTCCTTGGAAACTCCACAAGGCAGTTCTACTCTGTCCTATAGGGTCTCTATGAGTCAGAAATGACTCAATGGCGATGGGTTTGGTTAATCCATAAAACACAAAATAAAAATGTTGGAGAGGTTGTGGAGAGATTGGACTCTCATGCACTGCTGGTGAGAATGTAAAATGATACAATCACTTTGGAAAACAATCTGGTGCTTCCTTAAAAAGCTAGAAGTAGAAATACCATAAGATCCAGCAATCCCACTCATAGGAATATACCCAAGAGAAGTAAGAGCAGTCGCAGGAATAGACATATGCATACCATGTTCATGGGAGCACCATTCACAACAGCACAAAGATGTAAACAACCTAAATGCTCACCAACAGACGAATGGGAAACAAATTATGGTACAGACACACAGTGCGGCCTACTGACGGAGCCCAGTTCTACTCCGACACCCAACGGGTCACTGTGAGTTGCGTTTGATTCTACTGCAACTGGTGGTGTTTTTGTTTTATATGAAGATATAGCTGTAGCTATGTTGTTGTTGATGTCTTGCGCTGAATGTTGTTGTTGAGAGCAGTTGCTATTTAGTTGGCTTCTACTCAAAGTAACCTAATATATAAGAGAAAGAAATTTTCCCTGGTCCCATGCCATCCTAATGATTGTTGGTATGTTTGAGTCCATTGTTGTTGTTATTGGGTCAATCCATCTTTTTGAGGGTTTTCCTTTATTTTTGTGATCTTCTACTTCACCTAACAGGACTTCTTTTCCTAGTGATCGGTCTTTCCAGATAATGTGTCCAAAGTAAGTAAGATGAAGTCTTGCCATCCTCATTCCTAAGGAACTTTTCACTGTTTTATTGTAAGACTGATTTTTTTGTTCTTTTGTTAATCCATGGTACATTCAATATTCTTCACCAACACCACACCTCCACGCATCAGTACTTCTTCTGCCTTCTTTTTTCATTGTCCAGTTTTCACATTCACAGAGGCGAACAAAAAGACCACAGTGTTGAATAGAAGTAGGGAAAAGAGATATCCTTGCCGTGTTCCTGATTTTATGGCAAAATCTTTCAGTCTTTCACCATTGAGTATAATGTTAAGTGTTGGTTTTTCACAACTGTCCTTTATAATTTTAAGGAAGGGTACTGAGGTGAAGGAAATTCAGAGCTATATGACAGTATTGCACAACAAGCTATTTAATGGGGCCAACACATTGAAAGTCACATGCAAGGGGGTGGTCCCTGTAGCAGAAGGTCTTCCAGAGGCTAGAGTCACAGGTAGCATCAGAAGGAGAAGAGAGCAAGAAAGCTCCCAGGGGTGAGAAGCGATATCCTCCTGCAGCCAGGCGATAAGTCTCTGGGTCAGAGAGCTCTAAAAGCAGCGGCATCTTAGGGTCTTTATAACTACACGAATTTATCTTTTTTTTTTTTTTTTAGGACTAGCAGAAGTTGAGTCCAGTTTTGCAGGGTATGTAAAACAGGCAGGTCCTAAGTGGCTAAAAATCTGCTTATTTGGGCTATTTTTAAATCAGTTGGACATGTACAAGTTTGAGTTTCATGCCAGTTTTTTTTTTTTTTTTTCCATGTAATACGCCTCAGCTTACTTGAAGAAGTAAATAACTTGGGGCTAATACACAGAGCCATTTTTGACTCTCACACAATAGGAAGTTCGCTTTTATTACTGATTTTTGAGTGTTTTTTTGTTAAACGCTTTTTTCTGCATCAGTTGATAGATCATCCCCCTCTCCCTACATTCTATTAATGTGTTGCATTACACTGATTGACTTTTATATGTTGAGCTACTACTCCTGCACTTGTGGGATAAAGCACACAGGGTTACGGCATATGGTTCTTTTAATATGCTGCTGGATTGGAGTTTTACCGTTTTGTTGAGGATTTCCATAGATATTTCTATGCAATATTTTTTTCTGATGGCTTTGTCTGGCTAAATATCAGGATGCTGATGGCATCATGGATTGAGTTACAAATTATTCCTTCCTTTTAGTTTTTGGAAAAGTTTGAGAAAGATTGATGTTAATTTCTATTTGATGCCTTCTTTATAATTTCTTTGTCATTATTGATATTCTCTATTCGCTGAGACATTCTCCTGTTTTCCTTTAGGTCTTTGACCATGTTTAACACAGTAGATTTAAATGATTTGCCTAGCAATTCTATGTCATTAGTTCTTCAGGGACTGCTTTCACCGATTTTTTTTTTTTTTCCTGTGAATTGGTTGTACTTCCTGTTTCTTGGCATGCCTAGTATTTTTACCAAACACTGGGCTTTGTGAATTTTATGTGTTAACTCTGAAAAGCAGATTCTCCAGCCTACCTAGTGCTTGCTGTTATTGTTGAGGGCTGCGGTCATCTGTTTAGTGACATTTCCAAACTATTTATTTGTTTGTATGTATTTATTATTTTGCATAGACTGTTTTCTTTGCCATGTGTGGTCACTGAAGTCTATCTTCAGTTATTTTAGTGGTCAACCAGTGACCTGATAGAGACCTTTTTTGGAGTCAAAAAGAGAAGAAAAAGAAAACTAAAAACCCTTTCCTGGTCATTGAAGATTGCCTCTGAATTAGGTACTCTTTCAATGCTTAGCCAGGCCACCTACAACTGGGCCTTAGTCTACACCTCCGTTTGTGCAGAGCCCAAAGATCTGCCAGAGGCTCAAACCTAGGGTCCTCTCAGGTCTTGTCTGAGCATGCATTCAACCTGGGTATGTACATTGGATCTCTGATCCTTCAGTACATTCAGTATCTCTACAAACAGTTTATTCTCCCATGTATCTGCCTCGTCAGCCTCTTCTTTTCCAGGCTATCAGGTTTGTCTGCTTCTTTCCCTGTTCTCCATTACTTACCTAAGCTGGTTATGGCATTATATGTCTTTAAGGCTTCTGACAGACAGATACCACCTGGGAGCCACTCATGTCTGAGAGGAGTAAAGCCAAGGCCTATCTCAGAGCAAGTACCTCTGGAACTACCAGATTGGTCAAAATAAACAACAACAACATTTTTTAGAAAAAAGATCTGTCTTGTCCACACCCTGGCACCAGCAAGCCACACCAGGAATGTGGGCTGCTGTCTTCATGGCAGCTGCCAAGTGGAGAATGGGGGATAGTAGGTGAATAAACAAAAATGCCACCATTTTTCATCAAAATTCAACAGCATCTTTTCTCATGAAGCACTTAATGTTTATTCTGTCAGTTTTTTTTTCCCACTTATTCATTGCTTCAGGGAAACCCTGGTGGCCTAGTGGTTAAGTGCTATGGCTGCTAACCAAAGGGTCGGCAGTTCGAAGCCTCCAGGCGCTCCTTGGAAACTCTATGGGGCAGTTCTACTCTGTTCTATAGGGTCGCTATGAGTGGGAGTGGACTCGACGGCATTGGGTTTGGTTTTTGGTTTTTTTCATTGCTTCAGTGGAGGGAATGAATCCTATACCTTCTTAACACACTGTTTTCTGTAACATCCCCTCTCCTGATGTTTTTAAGTGGCCTTTCTCTTATTTTAGAAACCCTGGTGGTGTAGTGGTTAAGTGCTACGGCTGCTAACCAAGAGGTCAGCAGTTCGAATCCACCAGACACTCCTCGGAAACTCTATAGTGCAGCTCTACTCTGTCCTATAGGGTCGCTATGAGTCGCAATCGACTTGACGGGAGTGGGTTTGGTTTTCTGGTTTTCTCTTATTTCAGTATTTGCTTGGTTGCTGTAAATATTTTAAAACTTTCTAAATTTCTAAAAAAGTTGATTCTAACACTTTTTGCTTTGTCGTTTTTCTGTGCAGGAACAGGCCCTCCACAGAAGCTATCTGAGGCTATCAACTTGGTCATTTTCACTGACATTATCCACATCTCATTTTTTAAAAATATACACGGATATACAATTGATCCAACAACTTTCACTGAAATGTGTATCCTTTTATCACTCCCCATACAAGCACCTGACATATGTGACTCATCATTGTACACATATGTGTGCATCTGAATTATGTATTCTCTTCCATTGGTCTATAATTATATCAATACAAATTTTTGATATCACATAGAATGATGCATCTCATTTTATTATTTTTAAAATTCCCTTTGAGCTATTACTGTTTTTTGCATCATTTTATATAAATTCTATAGCCAACTTGTAAATTAAACACACACACATGCACACACTGATGGGACTCTAATGGGGATTATATTGAATTTATGTAATAATTGAAATGATTTATTTTTTCATTGTTGAGTATAATTCATGGATAATGCACTTAAATATAATGGTTTCATTACAAGTAAGTATGGGTAGCAGCTAGGGGGAGGCATGAGGAATCTTCTCAAGTGCTAATAATATGTTACTACTTTCATATAGGTTTGTTCAGTTTGCGATAATCTATCTGATTAGTTGTGAATGTACTGTATAAGGATTTCTTTATTCTGTATAACTTACACAAATCATCCTTCAAATTGCTATTTACTTAAAAAAAGTTTGTTAGCTATAGCTATTGAAGTTTAGGCATCGTATTTAGTCAGGTTTAGGCTCTATTGGAACTCAAAAGCATGAAAATGGTCAAAAATACTACAAAAATTAATCACAATAATAAAAGATCAAGGATGTATAAAACTCTAAGGCCAAGATCAAGAAGCTGGGGTGGAGATTACCTGAAACTTGAAGCTAGCAACTGGACATGCAACCATACACTTCACTGACTGATGTGGTCTGCAGATATGAACTTTCATGCAATCTGTGTGAAAAATATTTAAATATGTTAAAATTCATTAAATTTGAATGTACATTTATTAAAATATGGATTTATTATTTTCGTTTTTGATAGTAAGTATAAATTAGAATTTCAAACTTTATGTAAAACACAAATGGTTTACACACTTAAGTAATTTCACCACCAATTCCATTCGTAGATATATACAAAATACAAACTCTTGTTTATGGGAAACAGGAGACAAATGCAACAATGTTTATAAGTGCATTGTACATAATAGTAGACAACTAGAAATAAAACAAGCATCTATCAGCAACAACACCAACAACAAAAACTGGATAAATGTGTAGTATAGTCTTAAAATAGAATGCCATTCAGTAATAAAATAGAATGGGCTGTCATTTCATTCAACCTGGAGCGTTACTAATGTCAACTGAAAAAACAATTTTCAAAAAGATTATCTACAACTTAAGGCCCCTTTATTAAGTTCTACAGCATCTAAAAATATTTTCTAATACCCTGTGAATTCTATATTATAATTATATCAAGAGAATTAAAAAACCAAAAATTCAGAATGATGGTGGAGGTATAGGAGGATATGAGGAGTCCCTGGATGGTACGAACAGTTAACATAGTCACTGCTAACTGAAACCTTGGTGGTTCGAGTCTACCCAGAGGCACCTCGGGAGAACGGATTGGTGATCCACATTAGAAAAATAAGCCGTTGAAAACCCTACCAAGAACAGTTCTACTCTGACACACATGGGGTCGCCAAGAGCTGGAGGAGCACTAAAGATAAATTTACTATTTTAGTTGTTGGGTTGGGTGGTGAACTTACAGGTATACATTATATTATAAACAAACTGACCGAAGTAAGGCATTCATAGACCAATAAAAAAATTTTTTTTTTTTTATTAGAGCTAAACATGTGCCTAATTTATGACTAAGCAATTTCAATTTAGGTATATGTACAAGAGAATTGAGTTCACGTGTTCTCAAAAAACACTTGTACAGGAAGCTTTATGGTAGTTTTATTCATTATAGTCAAACATTTCTGACATCAGAATGGAAATAATTATTCTAAGCCATATGATGGAATTCAGCTTTGTAATAAAAATGATGGAGACACTCAAAAATATGGTTGAACCTTTTAAATAGGTTTAGGAAAAGAAGCCAGACATCAAAGAGAACTTATTTTCTGATTTAAAAGCTTCGACTCAATGGTGATGAGAAATAGGAGCTTCTATTTAATGGCGATAGAAGTCAGAATAACGATTGTAATTGTGGGCCCAAGGCATTAACATGAAAGTAGCATTAAGAGATGACGAATGATGAAATGCTCCACCTGCGGTTTCCCTCAAGCTGTAATGATGACAGTTCCACACTTCCAGTTGTTAATTTCAAGTTTTAGCCCAATTCTGAAAGCTTCTTATTTCATAGTATTTCACATCCCATGTGTCCACAAAACTCAAATGTCTGCTTTCTCCCAGTCTCCTGAATCTGCCCAGTCTTTGCCTCTCCACTAATATCACCTTGGTCCAAGGTAATATCTTGTCACAGCTGGACTACTGCAATGGCTTTCTCCTGCCCACATCAGTTCTCTACCACAACTCTGCAAAGGTAGCCCATTGTTTTAGGTTCAAAGCCACAATCCTCACATTGATCTAATTTACACTGTAAGACCCGGCCCCAAAACATATACCTATTTCCTGTGTCTCACCAATTTACTCCTTGATCTTTTGTGACTATGCTGGGCATGCCCCCACCTCAGGGAATTCTCACTTGTTCTTTGCTCTTCCCAGAACATTCATCCACAGATATCCACTTGTCTCTTGTCCTCGACTCCTTTTAGTTTTTAACAAATGTTGCATTCTTGGTTCTCCCTTCTCTGTTTGACTTAACATTGCAAATATCCTTTGTTTTCCCGATTCCAATTTTCCACTTAGTTCTTCTTCATGGTGATTAATACTTTTTGGTGAAAAACATACAGAGTTAAAGCATTAAAGCCCTTGTTCAATGAATGAATAAATAAATAAATAAATAAGTGGTTGTATGCACTTTGCTCTATATTATAGTTTGGTCATCATATGTATTTTCCTGATATTATGTATTATATGGTAAATTATATTTCATGTGCATTTTATTTCAGAATATTAAAAAAGGTACTAAAAATTTGTTATGACATGGGAGCATTGTGTTGACAGGGATTAAATCTATTGCTTTAGAAGATAAAGTTGATAATGGCAACCATTCTCTTGCTTTTACACAGCAAATCCACCCAGTTCCAATAACAATGCTTTAGTTATTTCTGAAAAGTGGAGAAACCAAGGCATTGTTACATTTATTTATTTTGTAAACATTTCTTTGAACTTACATATCTCTAGACAGTAGGCTAATCAAATCACGTTGTTCAGTCTCAAACTATAAAGGGTTCTTAAAGTCATATTTTCTGTACAAATATCCATTTTCCCAGCACTCTTCTCATGGCCGCCATGACCTCCTTATTCCTCAGACTGTAGATAAATGGGTTCAGAAGAGGTGTAATGATACTGTAAAACACCGCCACCACTTTATCTTCCTCAGGGTAATGCAAGGAATGTGGCTTGTATAGGTGGAGAGAGTAGTCCCATAGAATAGGCTTGCCACAATCAGATGAGAGGAACACGTGGAGATGGCTTTCGTCTGCCCTTTACCTGAGCTCATCTGGTACACCACAATAAGCACCTGGGCATAGGAAGCCAGAACGGCCATGAATGGTAGTAACAGAATGACAAGGCCACTAAAGAGGACAGTATACTCATACTGGGAGGTGTCCTGACACACCAAAGGCATTAGAGATGGAACTTCACAGAAAAAGTGGTTAATGATCCGAGATGTACAGAATGGAAGTTGAAATACATGCAATGTATGTATTAAAGCATTGATAGAACTACTGGCCCATGCACATGTGACCATGGACAAACAGATCGTCTTGCTCATGAGCACAGGATAATGTGAAGGGTGACAGATCGCTACGTGTCTATCATAAGACATGAAACCAAGAAGAGCTTCAGTTCCACCAAGAGTCAAAAACAGAAAGGTCTGAATCTCACAACCGAAAAAAGCAATGGTCTTACTATTTGACAGGAAGTTTGTCGCCATCTTGGGTATCGTGGTGGAGATGTACATCATGTCAATGAAGGAGAGCTGACTGAGGAGGAAGTACATGGGAGTGTGGAGCAGAGTGTCCAATCGGATGAGGTGGATCAGTATGATATTTCCCATCAAAGCCACTGAGAAGATGACAGTAATGGCAACGAAGAGTATCTTGTTCATTTGGCCATATTGGAAAAGGCCAAGAAGTATAAACTCTGCTCCAAAAGTTTGATTTTCTGTCTTCATGGCTTAAATCAAAACAAAGCAGACCATATCTGAAAATTCCATGTAACAACACTGACCTTTGAGAGAAAACAAAATGATTATTAAATGCAGTAGAATTCCCTTTAATCAGCTTAGGTGACTGTCTCTCCCTATTTTTATACAGGAAACCCTGGTAGTGTAGTAGTTAAGTGCAATGACTGCTAACCCAAAGGTCAGCAGTTTGAATCCACCAGGCACTCCGTGGAAACTCTATGGGGCAGTTCTTCTCTGTGCTATAGGGTACTATAGGTCAGAATCAATTCAACAGCAATGGGTTTGGTTTTGGGTTTTTATGCACTGAATCTGTGTCTATTGAGCAATGGGCATTTTGAAAAAATAAAAATAACGTTTCTTTAAAATTGATCACAGAATAAAAATATAATATCGGGATAAAACATTTAGATGATTTGCCAACATGAGTTACTACTCCCCTTGTAAATATCTTCATGATGATAGACTAGAGACATGTTCACGTGTTGTGAAAAAATCTTTCACTCAATTCCTTCATATATATAGTTTAGAATTGCACTGTTGGTTAAACATGGTACAATATTCTTTAAAAAAAATTTCTTGACTCCATTTTTCAATTTTGAATTTAAAAAAAAAAGAAAAAAATTTTTTTTTATACATTGTAAGAAAAAAACTTTTTTAAATTATATTAACATTTGTGGGTCAGGAATATTTTAGCTCTTCTAAATGAATTGGTGGTTATATAGATAACATCTGTAAGTGTAAATGGGAATTCATTGACAAAGCCCTCCAAAAAAAAAAAAAGATCGATCGATCTACCTACCTACCTACCTACCTATCTACCTACCTACCTATCATCTACCTACCTATCTACCTACCTACCTATCTATCATCTATCTATCTATCTATCTATCTATCTATCTATCTATCTATCTATCTATCTATCTATCTATATGCCAGACCTAAGGGATGGTTGGAGAATGAATCATTAAAATAGAAGTTAACAATTATTTATCTAAATTTAACTCAAGAAGCATGTCAAGAATGGCATTTTTAATTTTACTTAGTCCTGTTATATTAATTCGGGAAATTTACATTTAAACTGCACTTGGAAGAAGTGGCAATTAGTAAAAGTTTATCACTTGCTGCTCAATCAGGATATGAAATCAAAAGACTACTGATGGCTTTTTTAAAATTCAGAAGTTTTGGATAATTCTTATTGCAGAACAACGTTAAGAAATAGAAAATATTTTCAATTAAAAACTAGCCAACTTTAATATAAAACCCCTTGTTGTTGAGTTGATTCCGATTCACAGAGACCCTATAGGACAGAGTAGAATTGCCCCATAGGGTTTCCAAGGAGTGGCTGGTAGACTCGAACTGCCAACCCTTTGGTTAGCAGCAAAGCACAAAATTAACTGACAATAACAATTGTTGATTATACACATGCAAGTACTAATACAATTCTGGCACATAAAATTCAATGACTCATCATCAGTTATATTTACCGTTAACTTGACTATACTTGGTCCAAGATGCAGTCACATGAGCAAACCAAAATGTAAGTCTTCGTTCAGTAAATGCCTGTCCTTCTCAGAAGCCGAAATGTAAATTAACCAGTTAGGACTTGCCTGCTGCGCTTAACCTAGTTCAGAATGTCCCATTAATCCCTTCTCCATCACCAGAAATCTGTTGAAAATGAAACTTCTACAAGATTAATTTGTATATGAGCTCATAAACTATATCTGCTATTCATGAATTGGGAAGCTATTGTCTGAAACTTCCTATTCATGAATTGCAAATAAAGCTTATAAGTTCATATGCAAATTTAATCTAGTAGAAATTTTATTTTTTACATTATCTATAGTCAGCCAAGTTTGTATAAACTAAGGCATACTTTTTTTTTTTTGAACTAACAATATCATGTTAGGAATTTTCATTGTATAAAAAATTTGTAGAAGTATAGTAAACTTAATATATTTTACAGAAGCAATTTGGAATGATGAGTACATGATAAAAACAGATAAGGGAACTAAAAAATATCAGCTTGGTGAGATAATGTGCATGTATTCAAAATCAGTTATGAAAACTAGACAGCTACACATTATATATAGAAATATATATGCACATGCATGTATGCATATGTATTTCACTTGAAATAAAACAATTTACAAAATATTTTAATTCAACTGCAAAGATTCTCACCACGAATTTGTATCGCTTGAAATAGTTTACAACCTTTCACCATTCCAATAATATTGTTGAATATGACTATGCCTTGAGCATAATACAAAGTGGCAAGGCAAAAATAAGAAACATTTTTTTCTACCCCAGTCAAGACTACTAGTGATGCCTCCAGGGCCATGCTGCTCAGTAGGGATTGCACTGGACCTTCAAACCCTACCCTTTTCTCGCTTTACAAAGACACGTCTCTTACCTTGCTCTTTTGTGATTGCTGTCCCAAGAAAATTTAAAATCAATATATGGCCAAATTAATCTCAGATAACATACCTGGATATTCAATTTTTGCAGAGATCATCCAAATGTAATATGGATAATCTAGCCAGCCCAGAAATTGCCCAAATCAAAGGAAATGGGCCTGCAAGAAAAATACTATTCACTCTACGTAATTTTTCAAATAAAACACATTCCTTTAAATAGTGTCCCTGAGATTAGTTGTATATTGATCTTTTTGACACGAATTGTAGCAAAGTATTCAAGGTATTATAACATTGTAGGTTAAATTCAGAGTAATAAATGGCCCAAAAGAGTTATTTGAAATCTGAATGGTTGTTATTATGAACAAGACTGCTTTACCGCTAGCAGGCCATGTTTTTAAAACTGAAAAATCAGCCACCGTGTTGAAAACCATATTCTTTTTCATTAGAAACCCACTGCCATCGAGTTGATTCCGACTCATAGCGACCCTATCGGACAGAGCAGAACTGCCCCATAGAGTTTCCAAGGAGCGCCTGGCAGATTTGAATTGCCGACCTCTTGGTTAGCAGCTGTAGCACTTAACCACTACGCCACCAGGGTTTCCAGTTAGACATATAGATTATTTTACATATATAAAAAATAGTTTAAAATTTTATTTTAATTGAGATATATCATCTTTCATATAGAGATCTGTTTCATTCTCCTAGAAGACTTTTTTTTTTTTTTTTAATAAATCATTAAACAGGGAGTTGGGAAATGGATCTGCAGAATTACATAAAAGATTTTCCTGTCACCCCACTTGGGCACAGTATTAGAGAGGCACAGCAAGTCTGTCTTTCAAAAATTTTTAAGTTAAATTATATTATTTGTTTGTCATATATATTAAAAAGTCACAGACAAAACTGCATGTATTAGGAAAATCAAGCTACTTGACACTTCTACAGGATGACAGAAAAATAAATTCACAAAGAAATCCAAAGCTATGAAATCTCTAATTTGAAACACATTTTAGGAAGTGTTACCATTCTATGAGCTTGCAGATTGCTTTTTTTTTTTTTTGCCTCGGCAAATAAGTCTTCAATCATTTACCATGAAAAAATTTAGTAGAAAAAAGAATCAAATGTTCAAACTAATTTTCTCGTCCTTATATAGACTTTAAACCTCTCGGTGGACACAGGCTGGCTGCCTGATCAGGGTGGAATTCATATTTTGTTTCTCAGAGACCTTCTGGGAAAACGAGACCTGTAGTCCGTGATTAAGCACATTGTACAAATTACAAGTGATATTTTATTAGTCCTGGTGTCTGCATTCCTGGGGGGAGGGAGGGAAATGAACAAAGGGTCAAGCCTCAAAATATATTTGTTCAAGTGAAAAAAAAAAATCAAATAATTGATATTAGCTGATTGCTTTAAAATTTTTTTTTAAAAGTTAACTATTTAACCTTTAAAATATGTATGTAGATTTTGACTCCATATAGTAATCAGCTAATGTATAGTTTGATTTTTTTCTATACAAAATATGCATGAAATACTGAGGATATTATTAATGTGCTAAATTTTGCAATAATTTTATTCCCAAAATAGGAAGGTTGGCTTGGCCATGGAAGTAAGGGACTCCGATTTCTGAAAGTCCACAGATCAAATACAGATGCTGTAATCCCTAAGGGTTAAAGTGCCCACGTGTAGATCAGAATTTAGAGTTTGGCATGGTGCTCAATAACATTGTTCTATTTCGATGAGATGTACTTAATCTGTAAAAATTGAAGTGAGTTGAAATTTTAACCAGTCAATTCCCTTACCTGATTCTGTGGGATGACATGAAATAGCTGCTGTGCTCAAGAATGGGAAAAGAAAAATTGCAATGGCTTAAGAAGAAACTCGATGTGGGTTAGATTTTGGGAAAAAAATACACAGGTTTATTCTCTCATGTACAGACAGGGATGTAAGTCACATCGTAAGATCTTATCTTCATTTTTCTCCAATTATGATATATATGTTATTTTATAATTCATAAATTATAATTTATAATAATTATTCCTTAATTTGAAATATTTTGTCTCATTATTCTCTAAATCACTTTCCAAAGAAAACTCCAGGGGCCAAACAATCACTGAATCAGTTTTAGGAGGAAACACAGGTGTTTAGGAACCCTAATCTCAGATTTTTACTGAACGATTGAGTCCTATGAATAGTCAACATTTGCCTCACATTCAGTCACTTGTGGAAGGATTTCTAGAATGTCGAAGTGACATTTGTAAGTTTTGAATACTGTGAAACTTGTACAGTTTCTGGCATTTTCTTTAAGAACAAGAGAGCAAAAATACAAATATAAAATTGATATGACTGTGGAAGAGGCCTGCACAGGTGAGAGGATCTGCAGTTCAAGTTTCTTAAGTTTCAATGAAAATCTACCTCTGAAGTTAGGTTTGATACCTTTAAGTGGTGCTTGTTGTTATTGTTTTATTATCACTTGATATTGTGTGAGAAAAATATTTAAGTGTATTATACACAGAGAGTTGTCAGCTACTTTGAGAGAACATGAAAACCTAGAACTCTTCCTGTGGCATAAAAAGAGAGATATCTCTCAGGGGCCAAACAACTTACAATGTTGTCCAGCATGCTGTAAGCCCTCAATAAATATTAGCTTTAATGATGATTATTAATGATGATGCCGTTTTTACTGCCTTTTTGGATTACTATTTTACACAAACTAAGATTGATTCAAGGATGGAAGCATCTCCTCCACTGCTTTGCTCAAATGTGGACACAAATCCTTCTAAAAGCTTTCCCCATCCCAGTGTGACATGGTTCTACTAAAGTTTCAAGAGAAAAATAAACAAAACTAGAACAAAGTATCTGCAGGGAGAATTACTTAAAATAAGCCCTGTACATACAGTCACTCTCTCTGATAAGGTTCAAAGACCTAAAGTTTGGTATTGAAGAAATCTGAAGTATAAGAGAGTAATCAGTAAATAAATAGAGAGAGATAAATGAATGAATGAATAACCAAATAAGCAGAGATATCAAGTTTGGTTCTCCAGAATAGAGACAGAGAAATGAATGAATGAATAACCAAATAAGCAGAGATATCAAGTTTGGTTCTCCAGAGCTCTAGTCAAAACCTGATTTTTGTGTGTTCATCTGACATCCTGCAATTTTGTTGGATTTGTATATTAAATCTAATAGTTTATTTTTGTTTTTGTTGGTTTGTTGTGTGTGTGTGTGTATTCTTTGTTGTTGTTGTTAGGTGATGTCAACTTTGTTCTGACTCATAGCGACTCCTATGTACACCAGAAGGAAACACTCCTCCGTCCTGTGCCATCGTCACAATCATTGTTATGCTTGAGCCCAGAGTATTTCTTAGGATATTCTGTATATAAGATCATGTCATTTGAACAGGAACAAATTTACTTCTTTTCAAATTTGAATGCCATTTCCTATTTTTTTTTTTTCCTAACTTTTCTGGCTAGTATTTACGTAATAATATGGAATAAGAGTTGTGAAGTCAAGCATCCTTGTTTTGTTCCTGATGTTACGGAAAAACTTTTACTTTTTCACCAATGTGTGTGATGTCAGCCGTGGTCATTCCATAACTGTCCTTAATAAGATACAAGCAGTTTCCTTACATTTCTAGTTTGTTGGGAGATTTTATTCTGAAAGGGTACTGGAGTGTGTCAAATGATTTTTCTGCATCAATTAATATAATCATTTTTGTTCATTCTCTTAATTAATTGATATTTATGTTTAACCACTTCTGCATTTATGGGATAAGTTTCACTGGGTCGTGGTGTATAGTCCTTCCAATATGCTGCCCTATTTGGTTTGCTAGTATTTTGTTGCAATTTGCTGCCGAATTTGGTTTGTTAGTATTTTATAGACGATTTGCATCCATATTCATAAGGTACATTGTGATTTATTTTATTTTTTTTTGCTTTGGTAGCAGGGTGATAATGTCATTCTAGAATGAGTTGACTTCTATTTTTTGGAAGAGTTTGAGAAAGATTATTGTTAATTTCTATATGGTGTCCTTTTATAATTTCTATCTCCTTATTGGCAGTCTCTATTTGTTAAGACATTATTTTACTGGTTACCTTTAGTCCTTTGTACATGGTATCCATTAGCACCTTGAACATATTTAATACAGTTTATTTATATTATTTCTCTAGTAATTCCAATATCTGAGTTGACTCAGGGATTGTTTCAAATTTATTTATTTTTTCCTGTGAATGAGCCATGTGCTCCTGTTTATTTGCATGCCTAATATTTTGTTGTTGCTGTTGTGGAAAACTGAAAATTGTGAATTACAAACCATAATTATTAAAATTATTGACAATGGATTAAAAACAATCTTGTCAGTGATTATCTTAAATACTTCACAGAAAATGTATACTTTCTTCCAATACCATTATTCATGCACTGTTTGAGCACTGGTTGGATTTTATGGTCATGGCTTATATCCAATTTTATATTTAGTGCCAGGTAGTTTAGCAAGTCACTGCATTATTTATTATCAACAATTAGACTCTAAGAATTTCTCTTGTATTGCTGAATGGAATACAAATGATTAAACCCACATTGCAATAACACATTCATAGCTGTACATGTACTTAAAATATGACCAAGCAATTTCAATCTTTGATGTATATACAAGATAATTCAGTTAATATGTTCTCAAAAAGCATTTGTGCACGAAGTTTTATGGCAGTTTTATTCATGATAGCCAAACATTTCCTGCATCAGAACGGAAACAATTGCTCAGGAACCATACAATGGAATGCAGCTTTGTAATATAAATGATGGAGTTACAGAGACACACAAAAATATGGTTAAATCTTTTAAATATGTTGACTGAAAGAAGCCAGATATCAAAGTGAACTTTTTTTTTTCTGATTCCAAAGTTTCTACCCAATGGTGATGAGAAATAAGAGCTTCTATTTAATGGTGATAGAACTCAGAATAATGACTGCGTTTGTGGGGCCAAGAGGTCAACATGAAAGTAGCACAAGAGATGCTGAATGATGAAAACGCTCCACCTGTGGCTTCCCCCAAACTGTAATCATGACAACTCCATACTTCCAATTATTTAGTCCAAGTCTTAGCCCAATTCTGAATGCCTCTTATTTTGTAGCATTTCATATCCCAATGTGTCCACAAAACTCAAATATCTGCTTTCTCCCAGTCTCCTGAATCTGGCCAGTTTTTGCTCCACCACTAATATCACTTTGATCCAAGGCCATATTTTGTCACAACTGGGCCACTGTAATGGCCTCCTTGTGTTCACATCAATTCTATACTCACAACTCAGCAATGGTTGCCCAGCATTTTAGGTTAAAATCCAGAATCCTCATACTGATCTAATTTATACTACATGTTCTGGCCCCATTACATCTACCTATTGCCTAAGTCTCATCAATTTACTCCTTGATCTTTTGTGACTATGCAGGGCATGTTCCCATCACGGAAGTTCTCACTTGCTCTTTGCTTTTCCCAGAACACTTTTCCTCAGATGTCCACTTGATTCTCTTCCTTAACTCCTTTTAGTCTGACAAATTGTCACATTCTTGTTTCTCCCTTCTCTATTTTACTTATAATTGCAAACATCTTTTAGTTTCCCTATTCCAATTTTCCACTTAGTTTTTCTTCATGGCAATTAATACTTTTTGATATACTGTACAATTTATGCATTAATTTTATATATTGTCTTTCACCTCACAATGAAATGTAAACTTTAAGAGAGCAGACATTTATTTCAGTTTTATACTGCTCAACCCCATATCACCAGTGCCTATAATTGCGTCACATACAAAGTTAAAGCATTAAAACTTTTGTTCAATGAATGAAAGAATGAGTGGATATATGAAATCTGCTCTATACTACAGTTTGCTCATCATATATATTATCTAGGTATTACGCATTTTGAAATACATTATATTTTCTATGCATTTTATTTCAGCAAATTAAAGAAGAAAAAATATTTGCTATGACATAGGAGTATTGTGTTTATAGGTACTAAATCTACTGCTTTAGAAGATAAACAACGTAGATAATGGCAACCATTCTCTTGCTTATACATTGTAAATCAATCCAGTTCCAATAGTAGTGATTTAGTTATTTCTGAAGAGAGGAGAAATGAAGGCATTTGTCTAATTATTTATTTTGTAAACATTTCTTTGAGCTTACATCTCTCTAGACAGTAGGCTAATCAAATCATGTTGTTCAGTCTCAAACTATAAAGGGTTCCTAAAGTCATATTTTCTGTACAAATGTCTATTTTCCCAAAACTCTTTTCATAGCCCCCATGACCTCCTTATTCTTCAGACTGTAGATAAATGGGTTCAGAAGAGGTGTAATGATACTGTAAAATACCACCACCACTTTATCTTCCTCAGGGTAATGCAAGGTGTGTGGTCTTGTATAGGTGGAGAGAGCAGTCCCATAGAATAGGCTTGCCACAATCAGATGAGAGGAACACATGGAGATGGCTTTTGTCTGCCCTTTACCTGAGCTCATCTGGTATACCACAATAAGCACCCGGGCATAGGAAGCCAGAATGGCCATGAATGGTAGTAGCAGAATGATAAGGACACTAAAGAGGACGGTATACTTACACTAGGAGGTGTCCTGACACACCAAAGGCATTAGAGATGGAACTTCACAGAAAAAGTGGTTAATGATCCGAGATGTACAGAATGGAAGTTGAAATACATGCAATGTATGTATTAAAGCATTGATAGAACTACTGGCCCATGCACATGTGACCATGGACAAACAGATTGTCTTGCTCATGAGCACAGGATAATGTAAAGGGTGACAGATCGCTACATATCTATCCTAAGACATGAAACCAAGAAGAAGAGCTTCAGTTCCACCAAGGGTCAAAACCACAAAGGTTTGAATCTTACAATCTAAAAAAGTAATGGTCTTACTATTTGACAGGAAGTTTGCTGCCATCTTGGGTACCGTGGTGGAGATGTACATCATGTCAATGAAGGAGAGCTGACTGAGGAGGAAGTACATGGGAGTGTGGAGTGGAGTGTCCAATCGGATGAGGTGGATCAGTATGATATTCCCCATCAAAGTCACTGAGAAGAGGCCCACAATGGTAACAAAGAGGACAGTGTTCATTTGGCCATATTGGAAAAAGCCAAGAAGTATAAATTCTGTTCCAAAAGTTTGATTTTCTGTCTTCATGGCTTAAATAAAAATAAAGCAGACAATATCTGAAAATTCAAAGTAAACAACATTGAATGTCCTTCAAAAGAAAACAAAATGATTATTAAATGCAGTAGAATTTCCTTGAATCACTTTAGGTGACTATTTCTCCCCCTGTTTCTATGCACTGAATCTGTGTCTGTTGAGCAATGGCCAATTTGGAAAAAAAAAAATATTATCTGGAAATAAAAATTTAGATGATTTGCCAACATGAGTTTTTTCTCCCCTTTTAAATATCTTCAAGATGAGAGATTGGAGATGTGCTTACTTGGTATGAAAAAAAAAATCTTTCACTCCATTCATTTAAATAATTAAACATGACAGTGATGTTCAAATATGGTATAATATTCTTACAAAAAGAATTTCTTTCTCCATTTCTCAATTTTGAAATTATATTGGCTATAGGTTGTAATAAATGTTATATTACCATTTGTATGTCAGGAATACTACAACCCTTATAAATGAATTGGTGATTATTTCTATAATATCTGTAATTGTATGTGGAAATTTGTTGCCCAGGCAAAAAACAAATATGCAAGACCTTTAAGAAGGGCTGGAGAAAGAAACATTAAAATGTTACGTTAGCAATTATTAATCTAAGTTTAACTCAAGGAACATGTCAAGAATGGCATTTTGAATTTGACTTGGTCCTTTTATATTAATAGGGGAAATTTACATTTAAACTGCACTTGGATGAAATGTCAGTTAGTAAAATGTTATTACTTGCTCCTCAGTTGAGATATGGAGTCAAAAGGTATTGATGCCCCATTAAAATTTGAAAGTTTTAGGTAATTGTTATTACAAATATTGCTCAACGAAGTTGAGAAATTAAAATTATTTTCAGTAAAAACTAGTCAGCTTTAATATAAAGTGTGACAAATATGAAAATTAATTGACAATACCAACTGTTGACTATACATACATGCAAATATAAATACAATTCTAGCATACAGAACTCAATGATCTATCATAAAGTTTTATTTACTGTTGACCTGACTATACTTGGTTCAAGGTGCAGTCACTTATGCTAAGCCCCACATCAGCAAACCAAACCTAAGTCTAGTTCCTACAAATGCCTGACCTTCCCAGAAGCCAAAATGTGAGTTAACCAATTAAGACTTGCCTGCTGAGCTTAACCTAGTTCAAAACGTTCCATTAATCCCATCCCCATCACCAGAACTGTTAAAAACAAAATTTTTACAAAATTAAATTTGTATAAGAACTCATAACCTGTAGTTGCTATTCATGAATTAGAAAGCTCTTGTCTGAAACTTCCCATTCATAAATTGCAAGTTAAACTTATGGGTTCATATACAAACCTAATCTTGTAGAAATTTGGTTTTTAACATTATCTATAGTCAGCCAAGTTGGTATAAACTAAGGCACATTTGACTATAAGTAATCATATCATTAAGTTATATAGGAAAGATACTACACACATTTCATATATTCTAAAAAGCTTTGATCCTATTGAACAGTCTTTCTTCATTATAGGCCTTTCTCAAAGAACAGTGCTTTTCTCTAAAACTGCAAACACAGTGATATAAAATAATGATGGATGTTTGTATAATTCAGAAAAAAACAAAGACTTATTCTAACAACATTATGATTTTTTTGAATGTTCTAACCCATGAAATAGAATATGACAAATAAAAATAACAACACAAATAAGAAAAAAAAATTTTCTATTTAAAAGCTTTACTGTTTTTGAAAACCTAATAAATGAAAAACATTTAACTTGCTAAAAGTGTTCGATAAATTGTATAAATTAAATTAATAGTTAGCGACATTCTAATACATTATATTTTTAACATTCTTAAAAATTTTCACCTTAGTAATAACAATACTCAATGATAATAAAATATTATTTAAATATGGTTATCCAAAAAACTGGCTTATGTTTTAAAAATATCAAATGCAAACACATGTAACTGAAAGGACAAAATAAATGTCATTGCAAGCTAGTTCACTGTAAACCAATTTATGTAAATAGAATCTAAATTTTAAGATAGGTTATATATTTCAGACCATGATGCAATTTTTTAATAAAAATCTGAAAGAAAATGATCGAGTTAGAAATAAAAATTAAAAAAAAAATGTTGATCAGAGAATGAAGAGGAGGAAATACAACATGTAAAATTTTATGGATATAAATGTGATGAAATAGCGTGATAATTGGGCGTGATAGAAAAACAGGAAAGTAAGAATACAATAGCTGTAGAAGTTATCAGGAGTCTTGATTCTGTATAGTGATTTTAGCACTGAGCTGCTAACTGAAAGGCAGGCGGTAGTTGGAACCCACCAGCTGCTGAACAGGAGGAGAAAGATGTGCCAGTCTGCTCCTGTAAAGATTTACAGCCTTGGAAACCCTATGGGGCAGTTCTACTCTGTCCTATAAGGTCACTATGAGTTGCAGTTGACTCCATGGCAGTGGGTTTATAGAAGTTATATAATTATTATATGACTATATATCGTCAATAAATTATATACTCTGCCCATTGCCTTGGAGTCAATTCCAATTCATAGTGATCCCTTGGGCAGAGCAGAACTGCCCCATAGGATTTCTAAAGCTACAATCAGTACAAAGGAGCCCTGTTTGTGCTGTGGTTATGTGTTTGGCTGATAACAGAAGAGTTGGTGGTGTGATCCTACTAGGTGCTTTGAGGGAGAAAGATGTGGCAGTCTGCTCCTGTAAAGATTTACTGCCTTCAAAACCTACTTTGTCCTATACGGTCACTATGAGTTGGAATCTACTGGATGGCAGTGGGTTAATCTTTATAGAAACAGGCTGCCACATCTTTCTTCCTTGAAGTTCCTGGTAGGTTCCAACCCCTGACCTTTGGGTTAAAACCCAGTGCTTAACCACTGTACAGCCAGGGCTCCTTCAATAAAATATGTAGAGAAGTCTGTTCTTTTTGTGAATTTGATCGTCTGTTCTACATTTTCTCCCACTCTGTCCAGGACTCTCTGTTGTAATCCCAGTCAGAGCAGAACCCTGGAGACTATGGCCCCTGGAGATCCTTCTAACTCAGAACTGAAGCCACCCCTGAAGTTTACCTTTCAGCCAAAGGTAAGACAGGCCTATAAAACGAACAGTATATGACATCAAATGGGCTACACCTGCCAAAAAACAGCGAGGAGAAGGCAGGAAGGGACAGGAAAACTGGACAAATGGAATGTGGGAATGTGGCGTGGAAAGGGGGAGAGTGCTGACACAATAGGGATTGCAGCCAATGCCATGAAAAAAATCGTGTATAAATTTTTGAATGACAAAGTAATATAAACATATATATGGAAGGAAAAATTTACTTAAAAAAAAGAAAACAGAAACACTGGCAACAATTTCCAATCTATTGGAATGCCCATTTCATCAGGTGGGGGTCGTTATTTTGTAGTTTTTACCCCAAAAAATTTCATGTAAAGAATTATAAATCTAAACAAGAACCCAAATTAAATTCTTAGAATAAATAAAAAATTTTAATATCACAAATAAAATCCAATTTACCAAAAATTAATAATAAAAATGAAAATAGCTAAGCAGAAAAAAAATATACAAATAAGTGATACATCAAAAATGAAATAGAAGGCTTAAAATAAAGAAATAATCCAAAAATATTAAAACCTAGTTAAACAAAACAACTTTATTAAATTATTAGGCCAAAAATGTTGTGAGCAACGTTATCAGATATGCAGTAGCATAGTTTTGGTAAAACACGGTAGATCTTTTCAAAACTTGCTAATCATTTCTCACGACATTTGATCATTTTCATACCTGTCGCAGTCGTTGAGTTAGGGCTGCTTACCAAAAGGTTTGCAGCTCGATTCCACCAGCGGCTCCTTGGAAACCATACTGGGCAGTTCTACTCTGTCCTACAGGGTGGCTTTGAGTCAGAATAGACTTGATGGAAACCACTTTTTTTTTTAACTAACAGTTTCATATTAAGAATTTTTCTTGTGTAATTTATAGAAATACACTAAACATACAGGAGAAATTTGAAATGAAGGGTACATGATAAAAATGGAGAAAGGAACTAAAAACATCAACTTGTTGAGATAATGTGCATATATTCAAAATCGGTTATGAAAACTAGACAGTTACACATTATATACACACATATATACATATGCATATAAGCATATATATTTCACTAAAAATAAAACAATTTACAAAATATTTTAATACCACTGCATAAGTTTCTTAACAGGTGTTTGTATTGCTTGAAATACTTTACACAGTTTACAACCTTTCACCTTTCTAATAATATTCCTGAACATGACTATGTCCTAAGCATAATGTAAAGTGGTAAGGCAAAAATAAGAAAGAAATGTTTTTTCCACCCCAATCAAGACTATGAGTGATAGCTGCAGGGCCATGCTGCCCAGTAGGGGTTGCATTGGACCTTCAAACCCTAACCCTTATCTCACCTTACCAAGAAATGTCTCTCACCTTGCTCCTTTGTGATTGCCGCCCCAAGAAAATTTCAATTCAATGTATGGTCAAATCAATCTCACATAACTTACCTTGATACTCATTTTTGCAGAAATCATTCAAATGTAATCTGAATAATTTGGGCAGCCCAGATATCATGCAAATCAAGGAAATGAGTGTGCAAAAAAAACAATACAATCCACTCTACATAATTTATCAAATAAAACAAATTCCTGTAAATAGTGTCCCTGAGATTAGTTGTATATTGATTTTTTGATATGAATTGTAGTAAAGTCTCCGAGGTATTGTAATATTTTAGGTTAAATTCAGAGTAATTAGTGGCCTAAAACAGCTATTTGAGATTTGAATTGTTGTTGTTATGAAGGAGACTGCTCACATCCAGCGGGTCATGTTTTTAAAACTGAAGAATAAACTACTGCATTGAAAAGCACATTCTTCTTCATTAGATGTGTAGACATCCACATTCTTTTCCAGATATAAAGTAATTAATTTTAAAACTTATTTCAGTTGAGATATATAGTGTCTCATATAGAGATATGTTTCATTTTCCCAGGAAATTTTATTTGAAATGAAACATTAGGTAAGAAGCTGGGGAAGGGGTCTGCAAAATTAAATAGATTTCCCTGTCACCCCACTTGGGGATAGTGTTACATACTCACAGCAAGTCCGTCTTTCACAAAGTTTTAAGTTAAATTATATTGTTTGTTGGTTATATATATCAAAGAGTCACAGAGACAAACTGCATATATTATGAATAATCAAGCTACTTTATTTGGCACCTCTACGGGGTGGCAGAGAAATAGATTTGAAAAGGAACCCAAAACTGTAGAAACCTCTAATCTGAAACACATTTCAGGAACTGTTACCACACTACGAGTATGCAAGATTGCCTTTGTTTTTTTTTTGCCTCGGACAATAAGCCTTCAATCATTTACCATGAAAAATTTTAATAAAAAAAGAAATGTTCAAACTCATTTTCTCATCCTTATATGAGGCTTTCAACCTCTTGATAGAAATGGGCTGACTGCCTAATCATGGTGGAATTCATATTTTGTTTCTCAGAGGCCTTCTGGGGGAACTAGGTCTCTAGCCCACAATTAAGCACATTGTAGAAATTGTAGGTGATTTTTTTTTTTTTTTTAGTATCTATACTCCTGGGAGAAAAAAAAAAAGAACAAAGGGTCAAGGCTCAAAATATATTTGTTCGAGTGAAAAACAAATCAAATAATGAATCTTAACTGAATGTTAAAAAAAGAAAAACCAGTTAACTCTATTTTACCTTTAAAATATGCGTGTAGATTTAGACTCCACGTAATTAGTAACGAACTAATATTTAATTTGATTTTTTTCTGTACAAAATATGCATGCAATACTGAGAATTATATAATGTAGGAGATATTATGTTAAATACTGCAATAATTTTATTCTCAAAATAAACAAATTGGCTTGACCATAGAAGTAAGAGACTCAGCTTTCTGGAAGTCCACAGATCCAATATAAATGTTTCAGCCCCTAAGGTTTAAATGTCTCCAAGTTCATAGACAGGAATTTAGATTTTGGCATGATGCCCACTTAAATTTGTTCTATTTGAATGAGATATATTTAATCTGGAAAAATTAAAGTGAAGTGGGATTTTAACCAGTCAATTCTCTTACCTAATTCCATGGGATGACGTAAGACAGCTGCTGTGCTCAAGTAGGAAACAGAAATGTGCAATAACTTAAGAAGAAAGGTGATGTAGGTCAGAGTTTAGAGAGAAAATACATAGGTTAACTCTATCACACACAGACAGAGATGTAAGTCACATCAGTAAGTTCTTATCTTCATTTTTCCTCAATTATAATTTATAACATAATTACTTCTTAATTTGAAATATTTTATCTCATTATTCTCTAAAACACCTTACAAAGAAACTCCAGTCGTCAAACAATCATTGAGTCAGTCATAGGATAAAACATAAGCATTCTGGAAACCAAATCTCAGAGTTTAACTGAAGAATTGAGTCCTATGAATGGTCAACACTTGCCTCACTTTTGTTCACTGGTGGAAATAGATCTAGAATATCAAGGTGACATTTGTAAATTTTGAATAATGTGAAACTTGTACAGTTTTTGGCACTTGATTTTAGAACCAGAAAACAAAAATGCAAATACAAAATCGATATGATCTTGGAAGGGGCCTGGACACGTAAGAAGGTATTTGCTCTCTTGATTCAGGTATTAATTATTAACTTTCAAGTGTTACTGATAATAGCATCTACCACTAATATTGTTTATTAAAAAGTAAATTAGTTAACACATGCAAACAACTTACAACATTGTCCAGCATGCTGCGAACACTCAACAAACAGCTTTAATGATGATTATTATTGATGCTGCTGTTTTTACTGCTTTTTTGATTATTATTTTACATAAACTAAGATTCAGGGATGGAAGCATCACCTGCATTGCTTTGCTAAAACACAGACACAAATCCTTTTAACAGCTTTCTACACCCCCGTGTTACATGGTTCTACTAAAAACTCAACAAACAAAAATAGAACAAACTCTCTGCACTGAGAATTACTTAAATAAACTCTATAAATATAGTTGCTCTCTCTGCTCAGGTTCAAAGACTCTCCCAACAACATGATCACTGTTGAGGGCTGACCTCCTTCCAGCCAGGGGCAACCTTCCTACCTAATAGCCAACACAGGGCAAATGAATGTTTTTGCCACCACCTGAGAAGCACTGAGTCTATACACATGGGTGCTTGGGCCCAAATAGCGAACCAAGAGAGAATCATTAAATCTCTTTTCCTCCAAATTTAAGCTCTTTAAATTCATACAAATAAGGAAAAAAAAGAAAAAAAAGATCATCCAATTTTTTTTGGATCAAGCTGAATGAGAAGTAAAGTAGATTTAAAGCAAACATGTCATGAAGAAAACTAATCAAGTGAATCAGTTTTTCCCATAGGCATAATTAAGAAGTCATTGACATCTTTTTTCCCTTAAAATCCAGGTCAATTTGAAGTTTGGTGTTGAAGAAATGTGAAGCTCAAAAGGGTAATAAGTAAACAGAGAGAGAGAGAGATAAATAAATGAATGAACTGGATGGATGGATGGGCGGGTGGGTGGGTGGGCGGGCGGATGGATGGATGGATGGATGGATGGATGGATGGATGGATGGATGGATGGATGGATGGATGGATGGATGGGTGGATGGATGGATGGATGGATGGATGGATGGATGGATGGATGGATGGTTGGATGGACAGGCACACAGAAAGACAGACATATGAATGAATGAATAGATGAATAAGTAGATAAAGAGATAGCTATATCAACAAATCAATAAATAGATGGATAAATAGATAAACAGATAATAACAATTTGGCTTTCCAGAACTGTATTTTTGTGTGTTGATCTGATATCCTGCCATTCTGTTGACTTTGTATATTAAATCTAATAGTTTCTTTTTGTTTTTTATTTGTATTGTATATTTGTGGGTGTGTGTATGTGAGAGAGAGAAAGAGAGAGAATTCCTTAGGATATTCTATGTATAAGATCTTGTCATCTTGAATAGGAAAAATTTTACTTCTTTCCAAATTCAAATGCCTTTAAAAAAAAATTTTAGCCTAACTTTTCTGTCTAGTATTTCCAGAAAAATGTGGAATAAGAGTTATGAAATCAGGCATCCTTGTCTTGTTCCTGATGTTAGGGGAAAACTTGTAGTCTTTCACCAGTGCATGTGATGTTAGCTGTGGGTATTTCATAAGTGTCCTTAATCAGATACACGTAGTTTCCTTACATTTCTAGTTTGTTGAGTGATTTTATTATGAAAGGGTCTTGGATTTTGTCAGATGATGTTTCTGCATTCATTAACCAATTCATTTTTCCTTTATTTTCTTAATTAATTGATATTTATGCTTAACAACTCTTGCATTTGTGGGATAAGTTCCACTGGGACGTGGTTTATAGTCTTTTCAATATGCTGCTATGTTTGGTTTGCTAGTATTTTGCTGCTGGATTTGGATTGTTAGTACTCTGTTGAAGATTTGCATTCATATTCATAAGGGATATTGTGGTTTTTTTTGGCTTTGGTATCAGGGTGATTATGTCATCATAGAATCAGTTACAAAGTGTTCCCTACTATTTTCTTTTGCAAGAGTTTGAGAAAGATTAATGTTAATTTGTATTCGGTACTTTGTTATAATTCTATCTCCTTATTGTTGTTGTTGTTTTTGCTAGGTGCCCTCGAGTCATTTCCGACTCATAGCCACCCTATGCACAACAAAAGGAAACACTGCCCGATCCTGTGCCATCCTCATGATCATTGCTATACATGAGCCCATTGTTGCAGCCACCATGTCAGTCCATCTTGTTGAGGGCCTTCCTCTTTTTCACTGACCCTATTCTTTCCCAAGGATGATGTCCTTCTCCAGAGACTGATCCTTCCTGACAACATGCCCAAAGTATATGAGATGAAGTCTCACCATCCTTGCTTCTAAGGAGCATTCTGGCTGTACTTCTTCCAAGGCAGATTTGTTCCTTATTTTGGCACATCATGATATATTCAATATTCTTCACCAACAGATGCCAATTTTTCTTCAGTCTTCCTTACTCATCATCCAGCTTTCATTGCTTGGGTCAGGGGCACCTTAGTCTTCAAGGTGACATCCTTGCTTTTTAACACTTTAAGGAGGTCTTTTGTAGCAGATTTGCCCACTGCTGCTTCCATGGATGTTGATTGCTGAAACAAGTAAAATGAAATCCTATTTTTTTTAGGTTTTATATTTAGGTCTTTGATCCATTTTGAGTTAGTTTTTGTTTATGATGTGAAGTATGGGTCCTGATTCATTTTTTCTACAGATGGACATTCAGTTTTGCCAGTGCCATTTGTTAGAGACTGTCTTTTCCCAATTTAACAAAATTTGGTCCTTTATCAAAAATCAGCGGCCCATAGCTGGATGGATTTACATCTGTGTTCTAAATTCTGTTCCATCGGTCTGTTTGTCATTGTACAAATACCAGTCTGTTTTGATTGCCATGCCTGTATAGTAGGTTCTAAGATTCAGTAGTGCGAGGCCTTCTTTCTACCTTGTTCTTCTTTAGTAGCACTTAACTTATCCAAGGCCTCTTTCCTTTTCACATTGGGTTGGTGATTAGTGTTTCCATCTCATTAAAGAATGCCGTTGCAATTTGGATCGGTCTTGCATTGTATTTGTAGATCACTTCAGGTAGTATTGACATTTTTATGGTGTTGAGTCTTCCTATCCATGAGCATTTTTTTTCTTCCAATTATATAGGTCTCTTGGTTTCTTGCAGTAGCATTTTGTAGTTTTCTTTGTATAGGTCTTTTATATCCCTGGTTAGATTTATTCCCAAGTATTTTATCATTTGGGGGGCTATTATAAATGGCATTCTTTTTGTGATTTACTTTTTGAAGTTCTCTTTGTTGATGTAGAGGAATCCAACTGATTTTTTATGTTGATATTGTACCCTGCTACTTTGCTGAATCCTTCTATTAGTTCCAGTAGTTTTTTTGTGGAATCCTTGGAGTTTTCTATGTATAGGTTCATTTCATCTGTGTATAGGGAAAATTTTGCTTCTTCCTTCCAATTTGGATGTCCTTTATTTCTTTCTCTTTCTAGATTTCTTTAGTTAAGACTTTCAGTGCAATGACATTTTGGTTAGCAGCCGAGCACTTAACCAATGCACCACCAGACCGCCTCTATGTTATTACCTTGAAATTTACCGTTATCTTCCTAAATTTAAAACAGTCTTTTATTTATTGATATCGCTTTGGCTTCCTCTCCATATGAAAGTTCTATAACTACACCATTTATTCCTTCTTTTTTGTTTTGGTGTCATCATTTACATATTGATGTCTTTGGTTCCCTGTTTTTAGCTTTGTTTTATTTTTAAAATTCTTTATTTGGGTTGGTATCTGGGTGGTCTGTCCTGCATCCAAATATCAGATTATTGTTTAATGTTTTTGGTTCTCTATTCGAAGGACTCTCTTTAATATTTCTTGTAAGTTTGGTCTGGTTTTTACAAATTCCCTTAATTTCTGCGTATCTGGAAATATTCTAATGTTGCCATTGTATATGAGAGACAGTTTTACTGAATATAGAATTGCCGACTGGGTTTTTTTTTTTTTTTTTGCCTTCAACCTTTTATATAGGTTTTCCCACTGTCTTCTTGCCTACGTGGTTTTAGCTACATAGTTGGAGATTAGTTTTATTGGTTCCCCTTTTTAGATAGGTGACTTTATTTTTCCTTAGCTGATCTCAGGATTCTTTGTCTTTGGTCCTTTTTATTTGCACATTTGTTTATAAGTCTTGGTGACTTTCTTTGGGCTGTATCCTGTGTGGGGTTCATTGCACTTCTTGGATGGGTATCTTCTTGTCTTTCATGATGATAGATAGCGACGTTTTCTGCCAGGATTACTTTGACAATTGTCTCTGTGTTTTGCATTGCACCCAGCCCCATCCATTGGATCTCTTATCATATGCAAGTTTTTCCTCTTGATAGTGTCCCACATAATTATTAGGATTTCTTCATTCTTTTTTCTGATTTTTCCTCAAACAAATTGGTATCAAGGGACTTTTCTTTAATTTCACTAATCTGTCTTCCATTGCTTCAATTCTGGTCCTATATCCTTCTTTTGAGTTGTCTGTTTCTGAAATTTTATTCTTAATCTTTTGGCTTTCTAGTTGATGTTTTTGTATGGTTTCTAGTTGTTTCGTTTTTATATTGTTTTCCTGAATTCTTTATCGCTTTTATGAGCTGTAAACAACTTGACAACAGTGGTTTTTTTGTTTGTTTGTTGCTTTCTTTCATTTTGTCAGTGCCTTCCTTGATTTCGTCTATATTTTTCTTGGTTTTGCCTGTGTTTTCACAGGCTGTTTCTTACCCCCGGCAGTTTTTTTGTTCTTTATGTCAGTCACTTGCTGACTCCATCCTGTCCTGCTTCTTTTTGTGATTTGATATTGTCTGTTGTTTCCGAAGCATCAAGAAATTATTATATCTATTTATTTACTGTGTGTTTGTTGAACCCTGAAATTTTGTTTTGTTTTGATATATCCAAGTAGGCTGGGCCTGTGTTTTGCTCCGGTCTCTAATTTTGCCATTTTGATGCTCTCACTACCTTTCTCAGGGTTGGTGGAGGAATGACTGCATGTGTGAGTGTGGGTCTCTCGTGGGGCTGTTGAGGATACAGGTGGTGTTTCTGTTGAGGTGGTGTGTTTGTCTGTCCAGCTGGACCCTGGCTGTGGGTGCAGTGGGTGATCTTCCTAGTTTTGGGGTTGGGTGCTGTGTGTGTGCTCTGCTGATTGCAGGGTGGTTGGGTTTGGGGTATCTGGGTTGTTGGTCCCCAGATGAGTTGTCTGGAAACTCTCATCAATGGTTCCAGGTGAGCAGGGTTATGTGGGGATGTTTAGAATTAGAATATAGAATACAGAAGAATATACAATATACATTATAGAAGAATATACACAGTAGACTATACAATACAGAATATAGATTATACAAGAGCATATAATACAGAATTTAGAATATAGAATGTAGAATACACAATATAAAATGTAGAATAAAGACTATAGAATACAGATTATAAAATACAGAAAATTATGAAATGTAGAATGTAAAATATAGAAGAATACACTATATTCTATTTTCAAAGTTCTTTTACATTCTGTATTCTATCTTCAGTGTTCTATTTTCCATATTCTATGTTTCAAATTCTCTATTTTCTATAATCTATGTTCTTCTATATTCTGTATTTTGGTATATTCTATATTCCATACTCTGCATTCTATATTCGATGTTCTATATTCTATATTTTTCTACATACAATATTCTTCTATATTCTATATTTCATATTCCATATTCTACATTGTATATTTTAAATTCTTCCATATTCTATGCTCTATATTCTGTATTCTACATTCTAAATTCTTTATTCTATGTTCTTCCATATTCTTCTATATTCTATATACTATATTTTTCTGTATTCTGTATTCCATAGTCTACATTCTTCCTTCTATATTCTACATTCTTCTATATTCTATATTCTTCTATAGTGTATATTTTGTTTTACACTCTATATTCTTATTCCATTATCTTCTATATTCTATAATCTATATTCTTCTATATTCTGTGTTCTTTATGCTTTATATTCTATATTTTGTATTCTACATTCTATATTCTTCTATATTCTATATTTTCTATATTCCATCCTGTGTTCTGTATTCAATGTTCTTTTTCTATATTCTATAATTTTCTGTATTCTATATTCTACATTCTATATTCTTCTATAGTCTGTATCATATATTGTTCTATATTGTATATTCTGTATTTTGCATTCTACATTCTATATTCCATAATCTTCTATATTGTATAATGTATATTCTCTATATTATGTATTTTTATTCTATATTTTATATTCTGTATTCTACATTCTATTTTCTAAATTCTATATTTTCTATATTCCATTGATTGTATTCTATATTCATTTTTTCTATAGTCTATATTTTTTAATAATTTTCTGTATTCTATATTCCATATTGCATATTCTGTATACTCTAGTCTACATTCTATATTCTTATATCCTATCTTCTATATTTAATTCTACATTCTATATTCCAGAATCTTCAATATTCTATAATCTATATTCTTCTATATTCTATGTTCTTTATTCTATATTTTGTATTCTACTTTGTACGTACTCTATTCTATATTTATCTCTATTTTATATTTTTCTATATTCTCTATTCCATACCCTGTATTCTATATCACATATTCTATATTCTGTGTTCTATATTCTATGTTCTATAAAAAAATATAGTCAATATTTTTATATACTATATTCTTCTGTATTCTATATTATATATTCCATATTCTACATTCTGCATTCTATATTCTATAGTCTTCTACATTTTTATTCTACATTCTATATTCTTCTCTAATAATCTATATTCTTCTATCTACTATATTCTGTATTGTACATTCTGAATTGTATATTAAATATTCTACAGTCTACATTCTATATTCTAAATTTTGTAATATTCTTTTTCTTCTCCATACTCTATTCCACATTCTATATTCTCTATTCTACATTCTATATTCCATTTTCTTCTATATTCTACATTTTCTATTCTAAATTTTTCTGAATTCTATATTCTTCTATATTCTATATTTTTTAGTGTTTATTCTACCTTCTAATCTCTATATTCTATATTCTTCTGTAATCTAATATTCTCTTGTATTCTCTATTCCATATTCTCTATTCTACATTCTATATTCTTCTATAGTCTGTAATCTATATTCTTCTACTTTCTTTATTCTATATTGTTCAATAGTATATATCCGATACCTTATATTCCATATTTGTCCATATTCTATTTTCTTCTACGTTCTATCTTCTATTTTCTGTAGTCTGTCATCTATATTCTGTATTCTTCTATATTCTGCATTCTGTATCCTATATCTTCTATATTCTAAATTTTTGCTCTATATTTTCCTATATTCTGTATTCTGTTTGTCAGTTTTCTATATTCTTCTATAATTATACTCTACATTCTCCTATTGTCCATATTCCATATTCTTCTATACTCTATATTCTTTTTTCTTTTATATTCTGCATTGTATTTTCTATGTCCTATGTTCTTCTATATACTATATTCCTCTATATTCTATGTTCTACTTTCTAAATTCTTCTATATTCTGTACTTTATATTCTACATTCTAAATTCTATATTCTCCTATGTTCTATATTCTTTTATATTCTCTTTCTATATTTTTACATATTCTAGGTTCTATATTCCATACTCTGTATTCTATATTGTATATTCAAAGTTCTATGTTCTATATTCTTTATTTTTATATATACTGTATTTTTCTGTGTGGTATATATTCTATGTTCCATATTCTATAGTCTACATTCTGTATTCTTTTAAATTCTGTATTCTTTTATATTTTACATTCTATATTCCATAATTCTTTGTATTCTACAATCTGTATTCTATAGTCTTTATTCTATATTTTATATTCTGTAGTCTACATTCTATATTCTAAATTCTGTATTCTATGTTCTTCAGTAATCTATATTCTTTCTTGTATAGTTTTCTACTGTGTACATTCTTCTATAATGTATATTCTGTATTCTTCTGTATTCTATATCCTAATTCTTCTATATTCTCTATTCCATATTCTGTATTCTTCAATATTCTGTATTCTACATTCTACTATATTCTTTTTCTTGTATTTTCCATACCCTTGTATATTCTATATTCTTCTATATTCCATATTCTATGTTCTCCTATATTCCATATTTTACATTGTACATTCTATATTCCATTATTTTCTATATTGTATGATTTATAATCTTCTATATTCTATACTTTCGTGTATTCTTCACTGTATACTTTGCATTGTATAATCTGTATTCTACATTGTACATTTTATATTCTTCTGCATTCTATATTCTAAATTTATATTCTGTTTTCTTCTATATCCTGTATTCTTTATGCTATATTCTTTTGTAATGTATATTCTATATTCTTCTTTATTCCAAATCCTCTATACACTATATTGTTCTGTTTACAAAGTTCTTTTATATTCTGTATTCTATCTTCCATGTTCTATGTTCCATATTCTATAAATTCTCTATATTCTATAATCTATGTTCTTCTATATTCTATATTTTTGTATATTCTATATTCCATACTCTGTATTCTATGTTTGATGTTCTATATTCTATGTTTTTCCACATACACTATTCTTCTATATTCTATATTTCATATTCCATATTCTACATTCCACATTGTATATCTTAAATTCTTCCATATTCTATGCTCTGTATTCTATATTCTACTTTCTAAATTCTATATTCTTCCATATACTTCTAGACTATATTTTTCTATATACTATATTTTTCTGTATTCTCTATTCCATATTCTTCCTTCTATATTCTATATTCTACTATATTCTGTATTCTATATTCTTCTATATTGTAGTCTGTATTTTAAATTCTATATTCTATATTCCATTATCTTCTATAATCTATATTCTGTGTTCTTTACCTTTTATTTTATATTCTATATTTTGTATTCTACATTCTATATTTTCTATATTACATATTCCATACTCTGTGTTCTGTATTCAATGTTCTTTTTCTATATTCTATATTTTTCTATACAATTTTCTGTATTCTATATTCTTCATTCTTTACTCTATATTTTTCTATAGTCTGTATCATATATTTTTCTATATTGTAAATTGTGTATTTTACATTCTACATTCTATATTCCATAATCTTCTATATTGTATAATGTATATTCTCTATATTATGTATTTTTGTTCTATATTTTATATTCTATATTCTGTATTCTACATTCTGTATTCTAAATTCTTTATTTTTCTATATTCCATTGTCTGTATTCTATATTCAATGCTGTTTTCTATATTCTATATTTTTTATAATTTTCTGTACTTTATATTCCATATTGCATATTCTGTATATTCTACATTCTATATTTTCTTATATTCCATCTTCTATATTCTATATTTAATTCTATATTCCAGAATATTCTATATTCTATAATCTATATCCTTCTGTATTCTGTTCTTTATTCTACTTTGTACATACTCTATTCTACATTCTTTATTTAAGTCTATTCTATATTTTTCTATATTCTCTATTCCATACTCTGTATTCTATGTTCCATATTCGATGTTCTATATTTTTTATATCCTATATTCTTCTGTATTCTACATTCTATATTCCATACGCTATATTCTACATTCTGCATTTTATATTCTTCTATGTTCTGTATTCTATACTCTTCTACATTCTTATTCTACATTCTATATTCTTCTGTTGTAATCTATATTCTTCTACCTGTTATATTCCATATTGTACATTCTAAATTCTATATTCAATATTCTAGTCTACATTCTATATTCTAAATTTTTCAATATTCTTTATTCTTATCTATTCCCTATTCCATATTCTATGTTCTCCATTCTCCATTCCATTTTCTTCTATATTCTATATTCTGCATTTTATATTCTAAATTTTTTCTGAATTCTATATTCTATATTTTTATGTATATTCTACCTTCTAATCTCTATATTCTATATTCCTCTGTAATCTATACTCTTATATTCTCTATTCTATATTCTTCTATATTTTGTCATCTGTATTTTTCTACTTTATTCTCTATTCTTCAATATTGTATATCTTATACCCTATATTCCGTTTGTCAATATTCTATTTTCTTCTACATTCTATCTTCTATATTCTGTAGTCTGTCATCTATATTCTTTATTCTTCTATATTCTGCATTCTATATCCTATATCTTCTAAATTTATGCTGTTTTCCTATATTCTGTATTCTATATTTTTCAATATTTTACATTCTTCTATAATTATATTCTACATTCTCCTATTTTCCATATTCCTTATTCTTCTATATTCTATATTTTTCTGTATTCTTTTTTCTTTTATATTCTGTATTGTATCTTCTATGTTCTTCTATATACTATATTCCTCTAAATTCTATAGTCCATATTCTATATTCTACGTTCTAAATTCTTCTATATTCTATATTTTATATTCTATACTCTACATTCTAAATTCTATATTCTTTTATATTCTATTTCTATATTCTTCCATAATCTAGGTTCTATATACCATTCTCTGTATTTTATATTGTATATTTAAAGTTCTATGTTCAATATTCTTTATCTTTCTATATACTGTTTTTCTGTATGGTATATCCTATGTTCCATATTCTATATTCTACATTCTGTGTTCTTCTATAGTATGCATTCTATATTCTTCTGTATTTTACATTCTACATTTCATAATTTTCTATATTCTATTTTTTTATAATCCATAATCAATACTCTTCATTTTATATTTTATATTCTACATTCTTTTCTTTTATTCTACATTCTATTTTCTATATTCCAAATTCTGTATTCTATGTTCTTCTATAATCTATATCCTGTATCGTATTTTTTATAGTCCTATAGGGTAGCCCGCACGCAGAGCAGGCCCGAATAGCGGAGCCCCGCAGGTGAGAAGCCCGAAAGGAGAGTCCCGCAGGCCCCAACGGAGAGTCCCGCAGACAAGAATAGTCTCGAAAGGAGAGCCCCGCAGGCATGAATAGGCCGGAACAGAGAGTCCCACAGGGAAGAACAGGCCCGAACGGAGAGTTCTGCAGGCAAGTATAGGCCCGAATGGAGAGTCCGGCAGGCAAGAATAGGCCCAAACTGAGAGTCCCGCAGGCAAGAATATCCCCTAATAGAGGAGCCCCACAGGCAAGAACAAGCCCAAATAGCGGAGCCCCGCACGCAGGAAAAGGCCTCAATAATGGAGCTCCACAGGCACAAAGAGGCCGGAATAGAGGAGCCCCACAGACAAGAGGAAGCCTGAAAGGAGAGTCCCGCAGGCAAGAATAGTCCCGAACTGGGACTCAGGCAGGCAAGAAAAGGCCCTTACACAGTCCTGCGGGCAAGACTAGACCTGAATAGTGGAGCCCCGCAGGCAAGAACAGGCCCGAACAGAGTCCTGCAGGCAAGAATAGGCCCTAACGGAGTGGCCTGCAAGTGAGAACAGGCCCGAACAGAGAGTCCGGCAGCCGAGAAAAGGCCCGAACCGAGAGTCCCGAAGGCGACAACAGGCCCATAGGGAGAGTCCCGCAGGCGACAACAGGCCCGAAAGGAGATTCCGACAGGCCAGAATAGAGGAGCCCTGTAGGCAAGAATAGGCCTGAACAGGGTCCGGCAGGCAAAAATAGACCCTAACGGAGAGGCCTGCAGGTGAGAACAGGCCGGAAGGGAGATTCCCGTAGCCAAGAATAGGCCCGAACAGAGTCTGGAAGGCAAGAATAGACTCGAATAGAAGAGCCCCGCAGGCAAGAACATGCCCGAATAGCAGAGCCCCGCACGTACGAACACGGGGAATAGCGGAACCTGCCATGCACGAAAACCGGAGCTCCGCAGGCACGAGCAGGCCCGAAGAGCGGAGCCCCGCACGCACGGACACGCCAAATAGCGGAGCCCCACACGCACGAACAAGCCTGAATAACGGAGGCCCGCAGGCTCAAACAGGCCTGAATAACGGAGCTCCGTAGGCACGAACAGGCCCGAGTAGAAGAACAACCGCAGGCAAGAGGAGGAACGAAAAGATGCTCCCGTAGGCAAGATTAGGCCCGAAGAGAGAGTTTGGCAGGTAAGAATAGTCCGGAACGGAAAGTCCCGCAGGCAAGAATAGGCCCTAAAGGAGAGTCCTGGAGGCAAGAATAGGCCCGAATGAATGATCCCACAGGCAAGAATAGGACCGAACAGAGTGTCCCACAGGCATGAATGGGCCGGAACGGAAGGTCCTGCAGGCGAGAATAGGCCCGAACGGAGAGTCCCGCAGGCCAGGATAGGCCTGAACGGAGATTCCCGAATGCAAGAATAGGCCCAAATAGAGGAGCCCCGCAAGCAAGAATAGGCCCAAACAGAGTCCCGCAGGCAAGAATAGGCCCGGATAGAGGAGCCCCGCAGGCGAGAATAGGCCCGAACGGAGAGTCCCGCAGGCCAGGATAGGCCCGAACAGAGTCCCGCAGGCAAGAATAGGCCCACCTGGAGAGTCTCCCAGGCCAGAATAGGCCCGAACGGAGATTCCCGCAAGAATAGGGCCGAATAGAGGAGCCCTGCAGGCAACAATAGGCCCGAATAGAGGAGCCCCGCAGGCAACAATAGGCCCTAACGGAGAGGCCTGCAGGCGAGAACAGGCCCGAACAGAGAGTCCCGCAGGCAAGAATATAGAATGTTGAATACAGTATAAAGAATATGGAATATAGAATACACAAAAATATAGTCTATGTAAATATATAGAAAATAGAAGATTGAATATAGAAAAATATAGAATATAGAAAAATTGCAAATGTTTAATATAGAATGTAGAATATAGAAGATTTTAAAATGTAGCCTATACAATATGGAATATAGAATACAGAAGAATATAGCATAGAGAAAAATATAGAACATAGAACATCGAATATAGAATAGAGACTATGGTTTATAGGATATAGGAAAATATAGAATATAGAACATAGAATTTAGAATGGAATATAGAATATAGAAGAATTTAGAATATAGAATATGGAATATAGAAGGAAATAGTACATAGAAGAAAACTGAACATAGAACACAGAACACAGAAGATAGAATACAGAATGTAAAGGAATGTAGAAAATAGTAGAATATAGAATATACAAGAATATGGAATACAGAAGAATATAAACAAGAATATGGATTATAGAATATACATTACAGAAGAATATAGAATACAGAATATAGAAGAATATTGAATATAAATTTAGAATATAGAAGAATATAGAGAAGGCTATAGAAAATACAAGAAAAAGAATATAGTAGAATGTAGAATACACAATATGGAAGAATAGAAGAATTAGAATATAGAATACAGAAGAATATAGAATATACATTATAGAAGAATATACACAGTAGAAGACTATACAATACAGAATATAGATTATACAAGAACATGTAATACAGAATTTAGAATATAGAAAGTAGAATACAGAAATAGAATATAAAATATAGAATAAAGACTGTAGAATACAGATTATAGAATATAGAAAATTATGGAATGTAGAATGTAAAATATAGAATACACTATATCCTTCTATTTTCAAAGTTCTTTTGTATTCTGTATTCTATCTTCAGTGTTCTGTGTTCCATATTCTATATTTTAAATTCTCTATATTCTATAATCTATGTTCCTCTATATTCTATATTTTTGTATATCCTATATCCCATACTCTGTATTCTATATTCTATATTTTTCTACATACAGTATTCTTCTATATTCCATATTCTATATTCTACACTGTATATTTTAAATTCTTCCATATTCTATGTTCTGTATTCTACATTCTAAATTCTTTATTCTATGTTCTTCCATATTCTGTATGTTTCTATATACTATAATTTTCTGTATTCTACATTCCATATTCTACATTCTTCCTTCTATATTTTATATTATTCTATATTCTGAATTCTATATTCTTCTATGTTATAGATTCTGTATTTTACATTCTATATTCTATATTCCATTATTTCTATATTCTATAATCTATATTCTTCTATATTCTGTGTTCTTTATGCTTTATTTCATATTCTATATTTTGTATTCTACATTGTATGTTCTTCTATATTCTATTTTTTCTATATTCTATATTCCATACTCTGTGTTCTATATTCAATGTTCTTTTTCTATATTCTATATTTTTCTGTATAATTTTCTGTATTCTATATTCTACATTCTATACTCTATTCTTCTATAGTCTGTACCGTATATTGTTCTATATTGTATATTCTGTATTTTACATTGTACATTCTATATTCCATAATCTTCTATATTCTATAATGTATATTCTCTATATTATGTATTTTTTATTCTATATTTTATATTCTGTATTCTACATTCTATATTTTTCTATATTCCATTGTCTGTATTCTATATTCAATGTTTTTTCCTATAGTCTATATTTTTTATAATTTCAGTATTCTATATTCCATATTACATATTCTATAAACTATATTCTACATTCTATATTCTCTTATATTCCATCTTCTATATTCTATATTCCAGAATCTTCTATATTCTGTAATGTATATTCTTCTATATTCTCTGTTCTTTATTCTATATTTTATACTCTATATTCTGTATTGTACTTTGTACATACTCTATTCTATATATATCTCTATTCTATACTTTTCTATATTCTCTATTAGTACCCTGTATTGTATACTATATTCCAAATTCCTCTGTATTCTATATTCCACATTCTAAATTCTATGTTCTTCTATATTCTATATTTTCCTTTTTTTATATTCCATACTCTCTATTGTATATTCGATGTCCTATGTTGTATATTCTATATTTTTCTCTATACTATATTCTTCTGTATTCTATATTCCATAAAGTATATTCTACATTCTATATTCTAAAATCTTCTATATTCTACATTCTGTATTCTATATTCTTCTATATGCTATGTTCTATATTCAATCTTCCATTTTCTATATTTTTACATATACTATGTTTTTGTGTATTCTATATTCCATATTCTTGATACTATATTCAACATGCTATGTTCTTCTATATTCCGTATTCCATATTCTCCTACATTCTATATTTTACATTCTACATTCTATATTCCATAATCTTCTGTATTGTATAATTTATAATATTCTATAATCTATATTCTCCTATATTCTTCATTTTATATTTTGCATTCTGTAATCTGTATTTCACATTGTACATTTTATATTCTTCTGTATTCTATATTCTAAACATATATTCTATGTTCTTCTATATTCTGTTATCTATGCTATATTCTTCTATAATGTATATTCTATATCCTTATTTATTCCAAATCCTCCATACACTATATTCTTCTATTTTCAAAGTTCTTTTATATTCTGTATTCTATCTTCAGTGTTCTATGTTCCATATTCTATATTTGAAATTCTTTATATTCTATAATCGATGTTCCTCTGTATTCTATATTTTTGTATGTTCTATAGTCCATACTCTAGTCTATATTCGATGTTCTATATTCTGTATTTTTCTACATACAATATTCCTCTATATTCTATATTGCACATTTCATATTCTACTTTCTGCATTGTATATTTTAAATTCTTCCATATTCTATGTTCTGTATTCTTTTTTCTTCCATATTCTTCTATATTTTTCTACATACTATATTTTTCTATATTCTATATCCCATATTCTTCATTCTTCCTTCTATATTCTATATTCGTCTATATTCTGCATTCTATATTCTTCTATATTGTATATTCTGCATTTTATATTCTATATTCCATTATCTTCTATATTCTTTAATCTATATTGTTCTATATTCTGTGTTCTTTATGCTTTATTTCATATTCTATATTTTGTATTCTACATTCTATATTCTATGTTCTTCTATATTCTATATTCCATACTCTGTGTTGCATATTCAGTGTTCTTTTTCTATATTATATACTTTTCTATATAATTTTCTGTATTCTATATTCTACATTCTATACTCTATATTCTTCCATAGTCTGTATCGTATATTCTTCTATATTGTATATTCTGTATTTTACATTCTACATTTTCTGTATTTTTCTATGTTCCATTGTCTGTATTCTATATTCAATTTTTTTCTTTAGTGTATATATTTTATAATTTTCCGTATTCTATATTCCATATTGCATATTCTGTATACTATATTCTGCATTCTATATTCTCTTATATTCCATCTCCTATATTCTGTATTTAATTCTACATTCTATATTCCAGAATCTTCTATATTCTATAATCTATATTCCTCTGTACTCTATGTTCTATATTCTATATTTTATATTCTAAATTCTACTTTGTACATATTCTATTCTATAGTCTATATTTATCTCTATTCTATATTTTTTCTATATTCTCTATTTCATACTCTGTATTCTATATTCCATAGTCAATGTTCTATATTCTATATTTTTATATACTATATTCTTCTGTATTCTACATTCTATATTCCTTATTCTGTATTCTACATTCTGCATTCTGTATTCTTCTATGTTCTGCATTCTATACTCTTCTACATTCTTATTCTATATTCTTCACTTATAATCTATATTCTTCTATCTGCTGTATTCTATATTGTACATTCTAAATTCTATATTCAATATTCTGCAGTCTACATTCTATAATTTAAATCTTTCAATATTCTTTATTCTTCTCTGTACCCTATTCCATATTCCATGTTCTCCATTCTACATTTTATATTCTATTTTTTCTATATTCTACATTTTATGTTCTAAATTTTTCTGAATTCTGTATTCTTCTATCTTCTATATTTTTATGGTATATTCTGCCTTCTAATCTCTGTATTCTTCTGTAATCTAATATTCTTTTTTATAGTCTATTCCGTATTCTCTATTCTACATTCTATATTCTTCTGTAGTTTGTAATTTATATTCTTCTACTTTCTGTATTCTGTATTCTTCAGTAGTGTATATCCTATACCCTATATTTGTCAATATTCTATTTTCTTCTAAGTTCTATCTTCTATATTCTGTAGTCTGTCATCTATATTCTTTATTCTTCTATATTCTGCATTCATACATCTGTATCTTCTATATTCTAAATTTATGCTCTATGTTTTCCTATATTCTGTAT